>NC_089771.1:33055383-33157883 GCF_040412425.1 Macrobrachium rosenbergii
GGGACTCAAATCTTTATATTTAATTTGTTTTAGGGAGATTGAAGGATTTTCCAGTTATCTCACAATTTATTTTAAGTAGGATTCGTTAGTCTCCAGATCTAATGTTGTGCTGAAGTTCCTGTTTTAAGAGTGTCAAATTTTTCCATTTTTAACAATAAAATTCATCTCTTTTTCCATGCTAATTTTGTTTAGTACACTGATTGCGTCATATGCATTTTCCAGCAAACATTCCTCTCTATTGCTCAGAGTTTGGTTCTTTTTTTTCCTATTCTGAATACAAATTGTGCATATGACACTTCTGTTCTCTAGTGCTTCTCTGGACCTTGGTAATATTCTTGTGTATCTGTTTCTTTACGTTATTTATGTTAACTAATGTTTCTGTATAGTCTCGTAATTTTCAGTTTCCTTGACCTATTTGTCCATGCTCCTAATACATCGATTTTCATTATTTGTCTACTTTTGCAAAGTGCATTTTCGTAAGATTTCTGCTCTCGCCAATACTCTATCCATTATTTTGCTGATTTTTTATGCTGTGATATTCTCTCTCTCTCTCTCTCTCTCTCTCTCTCTCTCTCTCTCTCTCTCTCTCTCTCTCTCTCTCTCATGAACGTGAGGTCAATTCATTCTCAGTGGCTTAAGGCTTGGATACTCATCAGTATTCCTTTGAACCGGAGTCTCTTGGCAAGCGACTGGACTGCTGGTTGATCTTGGCTGTCCGAATTTTCCTCCTTTCGTGAAGGCCAAAGACGCTTTTGTTGTTGATGATGTAAGGCGAATTTATTTTATTGGTAAATCCAACGCCTCTCCTTGAATATTTGACGGTGTCTATGGAGGAGTTATGTAGGTTAGTTATACAGGGTGCCCCACAAAAATAAAATAAGAACAGGAAGTTTGGTACAGTTAATTTGATTGTCGGATACAGAAAACATTGTTACAGCAGAGCAAAAACACAAATGTTAAATGTCGGGTTCAAAATGCTTTCCTTAGACGGTCTGACTAACTTCCTGGCGCCCTTTGGATGACTTCAAGCAGGATATTGTTCCAAGCTTCCGTAATGGAAGCCTAAAATTTCCTGGTTTTCTGTAGGTCACCCCCGTGTTTGTGAGTGGCTTCATTTGTTTCTTCTGAAAATATTAATGGCAAGGCCCAGATGCAGTTAACCCGTTTCATTCATATACAGATTATAACTCTTGTCTGAAATGCGCCATGTCCTATATCGTTGCCAGGCTAATGATCAGGGCTAAACTTAACTCCAATGAATCAGAAACTACTGAGGCAGAGGGCTGCAGTTTGCATGTGTGATGATTGAGGGTGGATGATCACCTTTTGCAGCCCTCAGCCTCGGTAGTTTTTAAGATCTGAGGGCGGACAGAATAAATGCGGAGAGAAAAAAGTGCGGACGGACAGACAAAGCCGGCACCATAGTTTTCTTTTACGGAAAACTAAAAAATACACATTCTTGTCAGCAAGAACCAACAAATAACCTGTTTCAGGACCCACAAGAGCCCAGCTGACACTCGCATACTGTTCATGGGTTGTGCAAAGGCCACTTCCATCTCCTCTTCGCCATTAACTCCTCTGCAGAATGAAGATGAAAATGATTTAGGAAAAGATTTGCCAAAATACACTAAAGAAAATATCTATTTACCACGCTGGAAACTGCGATAGTTCCTTTTGGAGTTTAGATGACAGCTGAAAGGAAGGTAGTATCAGTAGAGCTCCTGTGGGCACCAGAAGAGTAGAAAGACTGAGACCCACTTGTATGAGGGGCTAGAGGTAAGTGGAGATTTGTGGAAGACAAAGCACGTGAAAGACATGAATGGCGGGATTTCACGGAGGCCCTTCGCGCCACGCGGCGTTGGAGGCGATGGTAATGATGATAATAACGATAACATTAATAATATTACGAAAACTGCCGACAGCTTTCGAAAGGTTCTCCTAAAATGGCGAATTTACGATTGTTTTAAGTATTTCCGACGGTAATCTGCGTCCTTTACGGAGCAATTATGATTTATGACAATCGGATCGGTCCTTGAAGTGGTTAGACAGTCATTTGAATAATGGCGCTGGCCTTGCAACACACTTCATGCTGTGTCTTATGAACGTTATGGTGAACTGCTTATGGATTGAATTCAACGTAGATTAGCAATAGATCAGAATTATTGCAGTGGGCAGCATGTGAAGGGTAGTATTCAAAAGAATGTTGCTTGTGATAAGTTAGTTTTAAAACATTCGTATCTTCAGTTAGTACAAGGTTATTTATTTCTCTATGTCTCGAGAGGAAAATTACCTTTAAACGAGTAAAAAATGCGCTGAAGCAAACGAGTTTTCTGTACAGCGTCTAATCAAAGCCACCGAAAATAGATCTATCTTCGGTGGTCTCGGTATAGTGCTGTATGAGCCGCGGCCCATGAATCTTTAACCACGGCCCGGCGGTGGCCTGTCCTATATCGTTGCCAGATGCACGATTAATGGCCAACCTTAACAAATGAAATAAAAACTACTGCCGAGACTAGAGGGCTGCAATTTGGTATGTTTGATGACTGGAGAGTGGATGATCAACATACCAATTTGCAGCCCTCTAGCCTCAGTAGTTTTTAAGATCTGAGGGCGGACAGAAAAAGTTCGGACGGACAGACAAAGCCAGCACAATAGTTTTACAGAAAACTAAAATTATAGGAGAAACTTTGTGCGTAATTACGTATAATTTTGAAGAATTACATGTTATACAGAATTATAATTTCTATTATACCTATTTAGAGTCAAAATAGAAGAAAACGATTGCATATTCTAACTAATAATTTAAGGATAAATACATCTTGATAATAAAAATATATACTAAATATAAACGGCATGCGTTTCGCCACGTGGTTTTTAATGAACTTGAGATTCACACAGTTAATAGAGTTGTACTGTTGCTCGCCGCATAATTGTATTCTTTGAAAATCTTGTAATTATCGGAGTTCATAAGGAAGTTGTTTGCGAAGCAGAATGAATTTTTGCGGACGGGCAGAGTGTGAAGGCTCTTTTGTGGAGTCATTTTTATATGGACTTTATTTATTGATGTATAAATAGTTGTTCATTCTTTAATATATATATATATATATATATATATATATATATATATATATATATATTATAGTGAGTTTGTCATTATTTTTCTCAGAGAGAGAGAGAATTCAGCCAACCTAAACTTACTGAATGTGATTTCGTCCATAATTTTTCTCTGAGAGAGAAAGAGAGAGAGAGAGAGAATTGGTGGCAACCTAAACTTACTGAATGTGATTTTGTCCATAATTTTTCTCACACACACATTCATGGGTGTGAACCTAAATATGTGTCAATTGCGCTCATTTTTAAGCCTTTCCCTAATTTCAGGAGTCCAGGTTGAGCCCTGCAAAACCCCGCCCAGCTACATAGGCACGGGTATACATGATGGCAGGGCAGGACAGGCCGTCTCCCCAGAAAGCTCTCCCAGGCCATCATGAAAGGGTCGGATGGCATGGGCTCTGCCAGAAACCGAACTGCTATGCTGGCCTTTTTCGGTAAGTACAAGAGCGAGAGGATTTTTTGTTTTATTATTTTTCACTCCCGGTTTTATTTATTTTTTTTATTTTATTATATATATATATATATATATATATATATATATATATATATATATATATATACCTAAGTGAGTATAATCCATATACTAACATTCTAACAATTACTGTGGATACAAGTGAACTTAATGTTCAGGTAAAGTGTGTGTATGTTTTGACGCTTTGTACAAAATGGTAGTTTCTATCCTATTTCCAGAGCGTTCGGTATCTGTTACTCCAAAACCTATGTCAGCCCCTCCTTTTACAAAACCTGTGTCAGTCCCTCCTTTTACAAAACCTATGTCAGTCCCTCCTTTTACAAAACCTGTCAGTCCCTCCTTTTACAAAACCTATGTCAGTCCCTCCTTTTACAAAACCTATGTCAGTCCCTCCTTTTACAAAACTTATGTCAGTCGCTCCTTTTACAAATCCTATGTCAGTCACTCTTTTACAAAACTTGTGTCAGTCCCTCTTTTTACAACACCTACGTCAGTCCTTCCTTTTACAAAAAGTCCCTCCTTTACAACATCAGTCCCTCCTTTACAAAAACCCAGTCCCTCCTTTTACAACACTTGTGTCAGTCCCTCCTTTTACAAAACCTATGTCAGTCCCTCCTTTTACAAAACCTATGTCAGTCCCTCCTTTTACCAAACTTGTGTCAGTCCCTCCTTTTACAAAACCTACGGCAGCCCTCCTTTTACAAAACCTGTGTCAGTCCCTCCTTTTACAAAACCTATGTCAGTCCCTCCTTTTACAAAACCTATGTCAGTCCCTCCTTTTACAAAACCTATGTCAGCCCCTCCTTTTACAAGACTTCGGTTGGAATACAAATTCGGTTCTGTATCAAATACAAATTCGGTTCTGTATCAAAGTATGAGTGTGACAATAATTACGATGTATTGCGGACGGAGATTTCAATGCCAGTAAGTAGCGACCTTACGTCTGGTTGACTGAACATTAGTCACCCCTTACGAGGAAAAGTAAGTGGCGGTTGTAACACACTCGTTTTTTATTGGAGGAATTGTGGGATAATATCAGGTATCTTTTTATTTCCCTGATTGTGTTGAAGAAGTCGTGTTCTCGTTGGGTTTATATTATTAAAAAATATTCTGTAACCATTAAAAGATATTTTCTTAATTCATTCACTTAAAAGGGCCAATTTTTCTCTCTCTCTCTCTCTCTCTCTCTCTCTCTCTCTCTCTCTCTCTCTCTCTCTCTCTCTCTCTCTCAGTGCTGGTTGTAGGACAAACACACTTTTCTAAATATGTGTGTTTTTGTATTTTTATGATTCGACTTATTATTTTAGTATTACTGTACATTAATGAGTCAACAAGCAGGCTTGAATTTCAAAGTATGAGAGAGAGAGAGAGAGAGAGAGAGAGAGAGAGAGGTGGTTAAAATGCTACCTCTCCCTCTCTCCCCAGACAAAAACACATCACGTTCCATCATAAGCACATTCTTATGTGGCATGTAAACGTGATCTCGTTCATGTGGGCGTCGCATTTCTGGGCGGTTGTTTTGCTCATTCTTGTGTGACTTTTATACGTAGCGTTTGACCTGCAGAGAAATTTTTAAACATGAAGATGAACACGATACCGTCCGGAGTCTTAGACCTTGATCTTTTTTTTGGAGCTCTCCTTATCAGGATTCTTGATCTTGGAAAATAGAATATCTGAGATTTTTCTGGGATTTTTCTGAAGATGCTGTTTTTCGTTGGCGATTTGCATAGTAAATCCGCATATGTTGATTGTTTCCCCTATAAAGAACTTGGAAAATTGTTTTCCTTTGCGTTTTGTTTATATATTTATTAACTCAAGTTTAAATTTTTTTATATATATTTATTTCCTTACGGATTTTCCTGAAGTTTAAGTTAGTCCTTTTTTTCATTGGCAGTTTGGGTAATATATCCATAAATGTTGAATGTTCTCTTTATGAAGAACTGGGAAAATTGTTTTCCATTTCATTTTGTACTTATATTTGTTTCCTTAGGTTTAAAAATTGTATTTAAATTTATTTCCCTAGCTAAAAATTGTATATAAATTCATTTACCTAGGCTTAAATTATACTTTCTGATATTTATTTCCCTAGGTTTAAAAACTGTATTGAAATTTATTTCCCTAGGTCGAAATTGTATTTAAATTTATTTCTTAAGTTTAAAAATTGTATTTAAATTCATTTCCCTGGGTTTAAATTGATTTAGATTTAATCCCCTAGATTTAAATTATACTTACATTTATTCTCTTAGGTTTAAATTTATTTTCTTATATAAAGCACCTTTGAATTATCTGAATGTTTCAATGCGTTGGTTTAGATGTCTCTGCAACAAAAAGACGTCTAGCTGTTGAACCCCTCATTGTGTTTCAGTACGGTGAAATGGAATATTGCCCGGGTAATGAATTTCAAGGTTTTGCTTTGTTCGTGAGAACTGAAATATTTGCACGAACTTCTGAGGTTAATGGAGTCGTTTGCGTGCTTCGTTGTTGATGTAAAGCATAATTTGTACACATTGAAATGCAGTTCTGTAATGTATTTATTTACTTGAGAGCTCGTTCCTTGCAATAAGGCAGGCTCTCTCTCTCTCTCTCTCTCTCTCTCTCTCTCTCTCTCTCTCTCTCTCTCTCTCTCTCTCTCTCTCTCGTTTCCGTTTTCAGCATTGATGGAAGGCATAATTTGTACACATTGAAATGCAGTGATGTACTCGTATTTATTTGCTTGAGAACTCATGCCTTGCCTAAAGTTCTATTTCTCTCTCTCTCTCTCTCTCTCTCTCTCTCTCTCTCTCTCTCTCTCTCTCTCTCTCTCTCTCTCTCTCTCTCTCTCTGATTTTTACTGGATCATTAAATGTATTCTACTGTAGGGAAGAATATTTGCAATATTTCCTTTTTTTGTTAATGAAATTAAGATTTTTGTAGTTAAGTTATTTACGAGCCTTCTTGTTTCTAATGGATTGGTGGTATATACACTTTAGTGCAGTACTTTTTTTGCGATATTATGCGACATTGATTTTAGATATTGTCAATGCAAAAAATTTTTTTATAAGCAATTTTATGAATTTGACCTCTAAAAAAATTTCATAATGACTTAATTCATTCATTATGAAATAAATTAAATATGCATAGTCTTTTGGTTGGAAAACTTCAGTTATTTGGAACCGTGTACCTGACGTGGTTTTGATATAATTTACAAAACGGCATTCCTTTCTGACATACAGAAATTGGTCAAAGGTAGAAATCCCGTCGAACCTAATTCTCCGCCATCACCTCCCTACGAATCAGCTGATTCAACTCGGGTTTCTCGGGTGTCTGGGCCACTCTTAACAGCTGGTTATCAGAAGCCGAATCTTAAAAGTAGTGGAAATGCTATAAAGATGTCTGGTCAGCCCACGTTACTAACAGGTGAATTGGATGAGTTTTTTCAGTACGAAGGATTTTTGTTGTTGAAAGCGATTCTGAAGTTGTTTTTCGTCGGTGGCTTTTTCTGTTGTTGTTATAGTTGTGAATGGCATATTATAATGCAGTTGAGAATGATGAGGCCATTTACAACAACCGTAATTGTTCTCAGCAGTCGGCCAAAAGCCCCGCAGCGGAGTACCAGGTAGCGCACCTCGCGCGGTGCACTGTAGGCATTGCCAGGGTCCTTTTGCGGCGTCCTTCTAACCCTAGCTGCAAACCCCTTTTCGTTCCTTTTACTGTAGCTCCTTTCATATTCTGTTTCTTCTTTTCCATCATTTCATAACAGTCTTTAATAGTGCAACTGCTTTGAGGTTTTCCTCCTGTTACACCTTTCAAATCTTTTACTGTCAGTTTCCGTTTCAGCACTGAATGACCTCATACGTGCCAGCGCCTGGCCTTTGGCCTAAATTCTGTATTCAATTCAGTTCAATTAGCCAAAAGAATTACAGTCTGTGCCATTAAAAGAACGAGGAAACTGCCTCTCATTAAACGACTTTGAGCTCCTGTTGTGTACAAATGTTACTAGTATAGAATATTAATGAAGCCATTCGCCGTCTCTCACTTCGCCTCCGAAGCAGAGATGCTTTGTGAACTTTGCTCTACTATCGTTGGGGGCAAACGAGGTTGTTTGTTAATCAGCTCTCTCTCTCTCTCTCTCTCTCTCTCTCTCTCTCTCTCTCTCTCTCCGTATGGCGAGTTTCTAAAGGGAAATGTTTTCCTTTGACAGACCCGGCGGCCAGCAGGTCTCTCTCTCTCTCCTCTCTCTCTCTCTCTCTCTCTCTCTCTCTCTCTCTCTCTCTCTCTCTCTCTCTGGCCAGTTTCCAAAGGGAAATGTTTTCCTTTGACAGACCCGGCGGCCAGCAGGTCTCTCTCTCTCTCTCTCTCTCTCTCTCTCTCTCTCTCTCTCCTCTCTCCTCTCTCTCTCTGGCCCAGTTTTAATGTTTTGCATCTGATACCTCTCTCTCTCTCTCTCTCTCTCTCTCTCTCTCTCTCTCTCTCTCTCTCTCTCTCTCATATGGCTGACTGAGCTTGGTTTCTTGAATGAAGGACCTCTCTCTCTCTCTCTCTCTCTCTCTCTCTCTCTCTCTCTCTCTCTCTCTCTCTCTCTCTCTCTCTCCCCAAACAGTAATCATATGCAAATCTGGTAATTAATAATTTAAAACGCTGTTTTTGCCGTCGGCATTTCCGCTTTCATGTTCTTTCCCGGGATTCTTTGTGGCTTAATTACATAAGTGTTCAGACTATTATTCATTATTTTATGGAAGAAATGTGTGTACTTCATATTGTTGTAATATATATAATGAGATTCATTGTCAGGAAATCGTCCGTAAAATAATGTTGAGAGTATTGTACCGTGGTATTGGTGAGAGCAATGATGACTGTAATTCAGAGTGAAAAAAAAAATGTATAATGACAATCTTTGTCATTATATTTAATTACGGAATAGCAATGACGATTATAATGTAGAGAGAACAGCTACCGTAATAGTGGTGATTATAATGAATTTTATACTTCAGAGTGGTAAAAAATAGATTTCAATCACAACTATCAATTTATATTCAAATTAAAGTTATGCTTCCTCGTTTGCCTTCTACACACGATGTACAGTGAGTGTATAAGAACATTTGATAAGTAATCATATCAAGAGAGTTAGGTTCGTGTAGATGTTCTGTCAATCCTATTTGGGTAAACCACGAGCGTAGCCATAAACTGAAGATCAGAGCTCCAGAAGGTGAGATGCACTTGACGATGAATTATGTGATGACTTCCTGCGAGAACAGATGTCAGCCATGTCGGAAGAAGAAGAAGGAGGAGGAGGAGGAGGAGGAGGGAGGGGAGGAGATTAGTGTACCACATGCTGTGTCTCGTGTAGCAACAGAAAAATCTCCTTCCTTCCTCTCTCTCTCTCTCTCTCTCTCTCTCTCTCTCTCTCTCTCTCTCTCCTTTCCTGTCCCATGCACCATTCACCTTTTGTGAGGCTGTCTTCCTCCACCACCATCACCGCGAGAGTACATGTTTCTCCCCACCCTCTCTCTCTCTCTCTCTCTCTCTCTCTCTCTCTCTCTCTCTCTCTCTCTCTCTCTCTCTCTCTCCCCCAACGTAGTTAACAAGGAGCTCATTACGACCGTGAATTCGTCACATGCCTTGGTAGTCCACTATTTTTGTACTGGTATATACGTGTACTTGGACATGGTAAAAAGTTATGTTTCTGACATGTTCCCGACATGCCTTTAACATGTTTTCATCTTCCAGGACTCCTTAATAGGTGTTTTTTTTTTTCAGAGGGGGAGGGTTGAAGAATTTTTCGTTGCGTGCTGTTGAGGAAAGTTTTTTTTTTGGGGGGGGAGGGAGTAGAGGCAGTTTAAATGGTATCACGTAATTTTATTTTTAAAGCGAGACTTTAAGTGATTACTCGGTCAATACGCCATTAAGGTCATTTTTAGTTTTCTGTAAAAGAAAACTATTGTGCCAGCTTTGTCTTTCCGTCCGCCCTCAGATCTTGAAAACTACTGAGGCTAGAGGGCTGCAAATTGGTATATTGATTATTCACCCTCCAATCATCAAGCATACCAAATTGCAGCTCTCTAGTCTCAGTAGTTTTTATTTTATTTAAAATTAAAGCTAGCCATAATCGTGCGTCTGGTACCGCTATAGGTGCCAGCCACCGATGCACCTTTACCCGACCGCATCTGAGGAGCAACTGTGCGATGCCCGGTCGTGGTTGAGAGTTTCGTACTGCAGCACGTCGAGTTTCATACAGCATTATGGGCTGTACAGAAAACTCGATTGCGCCAAAGAAACTTCGGCACATTTTTTTTAAAGGTCAGTTTCAATTGACTTCCTAAATTACTAATACAAGTGGTCTTAAGGAAAAATATTTGAAGCCGAAAAATAATTTGTTAATTTTATTGTATGAAATTTTAACCTTCAGATAAAATTAGTAATTGTTATCGATAGCCACTGTAATATTCATTTACGATTGAGAGAAAATGGTTCAGATATTCTCTGTGAATTTGTACTTTCACCAAAGGCCGCCTTGAACTTGAACTCGTAAGATTTAGCGATCGGCACAGTTATAATACTGTAGATTTAACAGCTGAAGATATATATTCTTTGTGACTCTCCAGTAATGGATGATTACATAATATATGTATATGTATATATACGATTACACACACACATACACACACACACACACACACACACACATATATATATATATATATATACAGTATATATATATATATATATATATATATACTATATATATATATATATATATATAAATTTCTTGACAATACATCAGGATCGGACCAGGTTCTTTCAATTGAAGGCAAGGGGCCGCCCACGAGGCCATACAAGTAATTCCTTGGGTGCAGTTGCTTTGGGTTCAATTTCTTTTAGACTTGTGGCTCAGTGGGCAGCGCCCTGCCTTCACATTGATAGATCTGGTTTCGATCCTGATGTGAATCAGAAATTTATTTCTGTTCACACGTGATTGTGTGTGATTATTTACATATTGATTATATATATATATATATATATATATATATATATATAATATAATATATATATATATATATATATATATATATATATATATATATATATACATATATACAGTTACTTAGATTTGTAAGGGAAATGTGATAGTCTTAAAAAGTAAAAAAAATTTTCTATACACATTTGGATGAATTTTGCCTGTAATAAAATACACAGTTTTTTCTATTCGCATTGGAATTGTACCCTATTCCCAATTAAACTAAAAACGTCATTGCCCTGAAACTGTAGTTTTTAATCTAAATGTTTTTTTGGGGGGACTAAAGTTCTCAAGTCCATCACGAGACAGTTTTCTTAACGACACTTGTTCGCAAGCCGAATATCAAAGCGACATTTATAGAATGAGAATTCATTGATTTATTGCTTCCTCGACACCTTTTCTGAATGACGTCATGAATCTCCTGACGCTGATATCTGGATCACACATGTTTCCTTTAACAATTGAAGTACTCCAATGAAGTCAAGGATTACGTAATATTTAGATGGATTGATAGACGCTCGCTTCTGCGCGTGCTCACGGCACTAGCACATACGCCCACAAGCACGCGTACTCTCACAAACCATGTTTGTATATATACAGTATTTATATATATGTTTTTATGTTTGTGTGAGTGTGTATATTTGTGTTTATATGTATGTACATATATACATATATATAAATGTATATAATATTACTAATAGATAATAATAATAATAAATATATGTATATTTTTATTTATATAAGTATATTTATATTTGCTTGCGTTTTATTAATACATATATATATGTATATATATACATAGATATATAAATAATAATAATAATATATATATTTATATATATTAATATATATATATATATATATATATATATATATATATATATATATATATATATATATATATATATATATATAAGATAATCATGACTTATGCCTTCCATAAATAACCTGTTTCCCTTACTAGGTAGCGGCTGTATAAGAAAGCCCAACAAAACACTGCGATTGCCATTCTTGACCCGGTAAGTCAAGGATGTGTAAATCCACTCAGCATATGTTATGTGGGTATTTGTATTCTCTATGCAAAGAACCAGTGGATGAACAAGTTAATGCCTTCATCTAGCTCAGGCCAGTAGGAATGGCAGAGGAATGACTGGGGAAGGCATCTTAACCTGAATCCGATAGACCAGGTGACTATACCTTTCTATATACGAGTTATTCTTAGTTTTCTGTCCCCCCGCAGATCTTGAAAACTATCGACGCTAGAGGGCTGGAAATTGGTATGTTGATCATCCACCCTCGAATCATCAAACATACCAAATTTTAGCCCTCTAGCCTCAGTAGTTTTCGTTTTGTTTAAGGTTAAGGTTAGCCATGATCGTGCGTCTGGCAACGATATAGGATAGGCCATCACCACCGGGCCGTGGCTGAAAGCTTCATGGGCCGCGGCTCATACAGATCTATTTTCGGTGGCCTTGGTTATACGTTGTAGCGGCTGTACAGAAAACTCGATTGCGCAGAAGAAACTTTGGCGCAATTTTTACTCGTTTCTCTTTCATATAATAAACATAGTATTCTCTAGAAGCTTTCGCGTCAAGCCAGTAGCTCCTCGCCTTCATCCAGAAGAATGTTGGCACTTAGGAAGATAATAATAATAATAATAATAATAATAATTTTTTACTGTATGATTTGCAAAGTAAGCGTAAGGGTCTCACACTGTACTCTTCTGTTATAAGTCGAATCTGGAGTCTAGTTCCCCGTATTGCGCAGGAAAGATTTTTTGCATGTTGTGTAAATATTCATAAGCAGTCTGATGATTTTGTAATGTGATAAACCTTACCTGCGATATGATACTAGTGAAGTTTTAGTAGACCCTACGATAATATAATACCAGTGAACTGGGCTCCATTTCAACTTAACCATTCTAATATTACTGTCAAAAAGTATGTCTAATACTACTGATAAATTCTTCTTTTTATTTTTCATTATGCAGTTCATTTCGTATGCCCAGTGCTTGTGTCAGATTTATGTAATAATTGAATTGCCTTTGAGAGAGAGAGAAAATCGCCGTGGGACTTGGTCCGAATTGGTACATGAAGCACGATCAAGAATTCCCTTCGCTTGATCGACCGCAAGCAGAAATAACAGAGAGAGAATAAGAGAGAGAGAGAGAGAGAGAGAGAGAGAGAGAGAGAGAGTCGTGTCAGGCGTTCCATTTCGACGCAGGAAATAGTCTCAAGGGGTGAAAGAAAAGGCAGCTGGCGTAGATAGATTAAATCAATGAATGAAATCCAGAAATTATTTTGCTTCGAGAGAATGTTTGTATCTCTCTTTTCAAATGAGAAAGAGAGAGAGAGAGAGAGAAAAGTGACTGAAAATAACGTCCTGAGAGAGAGAGAGAGAGAGAGAGAGAGAGAGAGAGAGAGAGAGAGAGAGTGAGTTAGGTTATATCAATGAATGAAATCCAGAAATGATGTCGTTGTAAGAGAATGTGATTGTTTCAAAGAGAGAGAGAGAGAGAATTACTTTCTTGTAGGCATTGACCATTGAAAAAAAATCTGGGCTAAATCTGTCAGAGATACGTTTTGCCCCAGGGCAGACAACAGACAATGAAAATATAGAAATGGTTCCTTTTTATTCTGTTGGAAGTTGTTTTGACTACTCAAAGTGTGATATATATATATATTCTCATATGTGTATGTGTGTGTGTGTGTATATAAATAATATATATATATATATATATATATATATATATATATATATATATATATATATATATATATATATATATACATATCCACATTAACTTTTAATATAGTAAATAGATATTATTTTAGATATTGTGTTATTACTTGTTTGTACTTTTACGTATTTTAATTTAAAGAATGCAACAGTCACTCGTCAAAGTGCTAAGAATCATTCATCAGCACACTGGTGGAGAGAGAGAGAGAGAGAGAGAGAGAGATGGAAAAGAATTTCCGTTTGTGAAATCTGCATTGTAGGCTACTGTTCATCTGTCTTCGTAGCATATTGACTCTTACGCTCGATAATGACTAAACGATTCTCTTGAGCAAAGTAGAACGCATCCTGACGGCTGCTTTGTTGACCAAATGACCAACCGGTTTAGCCAATCTATAAAAGAAAATCCCGAAGGATGTTATAGGATGTTTGCCTCTGGAGAGAAGGGAGCGATAACGGTGGGGGATCCTCCCCTTAGGCACGCCAGATGGTCAGAGGAGAAGAACCATCATCATCTCGGCCAGTCGCTTTGCATGTTAAAGCCTAAATGCTGTTTAATTCTAGGTCAGGCTGAGGCAACATCTTTTGCAATACGATCTTGAACTGAGCTCTGGGGGGAAAATGGAGTCTTGTGTTTGGCTTCCATTCAGTGTGATTCGCCGTTTTCTGCTTTTTTGTTGATTCTGATGAACGCGTCAGTCGTTTCTCTGAGCAGAGCATTTTTTTTTTTTTCAGAATGTTTTACTTAGCAGATTGCTGACGTATTCTCTTGAATATTACCTTAATATTGTTAGAAAATCGTTTGTGAAGGTTGAAGTATTTTTTTTATGTTGATAATTATATACTTTAAAAAGATATAGATAAATTCTTACGTTCTTTGGCTTACAATATGTCAGTTTCATCTTTGAACATTATATATTGTAATTATTTAAAACGATTGTTTGTTAAAATATCTCATTCCTGTGCCCCATTAATTTAAAAATGCAATATCAAAGAATATATTTTGCAATGATTAAAGGTACCAAAGAATGCAAGAGAAGGTCTGGCGAGGGGCTAATCGGCATATAAATCTTTGCGAGCAACAAGGGCGCAAATGCAACGGTGGCACATACTGGGACTGCGCCTGCCTCTCTCTCTCTCTCTCTCTCTCTCTCTCTCTCTCTCTCTCTCTCTCTCTCTCTCTCTCTCTCTCTCCAAACTGTCTGTTCTTTGACGTAACAAAAACCGCTTTTCGCTGCCGATGTTCACCTATTACTTTCGTAGGCGAAGGTTCGGGCTCAATTCGTTGGCATTTAAAGGGTTGTAAATCTTACTGTCAGAAGCAAATTAGTGTTTATGAAGATTAATATTAATAAAAGACATAAAAAGTAGCTAAAATTTGTTTGCGTTTGAAGAAGCTTTAGATCTTAATGTCAGAAGCAATTTGATGTTTGTTATGATTAATGTAATAAAAGATAGGAAGAAGTAGCTAATAATATCATAAGGACGATAATATATAAGTAGCTGATATCATAAGGACGATAATGAAAAAGTAGCCAACATCTTAAGAACGATACTGAAAAAGTAGCTGACGTCATAAGGACGATACTGAAAAAGTAGTTATATCATAAAGACGATAATACAAAAATAACTAATATCACAAGGAACATAACCACTTTCTCAAGATCACAGGGGTTGCAGGCCTCGTGTCAGATGACCAGCGAGGATTATATATATACATATATATATATATATATATATATATATATATATATATATATATATATATATATATATATATATATATATATATATATATATATCAGGCACACACAGGTGAGTTTAAAGCTACCGAGATGGGTGCTGGAACTGGAGCGAGGCGGGGGCGGCGGTGGTGGGGAGCGGGGGCAGGGGTCCCTCTAGGTAGACCCCGGGTACACTGCTGCTACAGGTCTTGACCGCATTCCCCGTGGGTGTGGTGACTCGGCTTCATATTTCTTATTGGTTTGAATTTTCTTGTGAATGTATCGGGATGCAAGTGGGGGGTTGGATTAGTCACCTGCTTCCCCCACCCCCACCCACCCTCCCACAGGCCTTTCTATTCTGCTAAAGTATTAATGGTGTTGTATAGGAGGCTTTTAGTAAAGGATCAATTAGATGGGTGGGTAGGCGTTGCCATAGTCAACGAGACCGCTAGATTATAACAGCTTCAGATTTTTTGTTTTTTTATTTTTTTTTTGTAGTTTGCCGAGGGCGTATGAACCTTTTATTAAAAGGGAAGGTGAAATGGGCGTCTCACACACACACACATATATATATATATAAAAAATATATATATATATATATATATATATATATATATATATATATATATATATATATATATATATAGAGAGAGAGAGAGAGAGAGAGAGAGAGAGAGAGAGAGAGAGAGAGAGAGAGAGAAATAATCAACACAGTCACGTGTGGAACAAAAATAAATTTCTGACTCACATCAGGATCGAACCTGGGTTCGATGCTGATGTGGGTCAGAAATTTATATATATATATATAATAAGTAGATGTAGTGTATATATATTATATATACATATACATATCGCCAAATTGCTTATTTGTATATACAGCGTTATGCAGTATAGCGCTGCATTCCCAAGTGCGTTCTTGCAAGCAATGCGAAAGATAACAAAAACACCCTTTTTATCATAATGACGGTAAATATTCATACCCAGCCACCTTTAATTCAAGGAACCGCGACCTTTACCTTCTGAGGGAAATGATAAAAGCCATTCCATGTTGTGCAGTACTTTTCTGCTAATGTTCGAGAAGAGACCTTTGCGAAGAACCGACAAGGATTCATATTTTGCCAGAAATACCACACATACCTTTGAGCTAGATTGTGAAATTCGCTATTTTAGAGAAGAACTTTTATTTGGATAAATGGAGGAGAGTGTAAATGGTAGCATTGTTAAGAGATTTTGTGTGTGCGTAAATTTTTTGGTCTGGGAGTAATGGTATCTGTTTTTTTTTTTTTTTTCACTACTACAGACTCAGAGTTAAAGATAGTATTGGTGCCTTTGAAACTGCTCTCGTTTGTGCCTTTAACCTTTTGCTCACTGACCGTAGATTTTCTTGTGGTTCAATGCCGTTTGTAAATGTATCCAAAAGCATGATCAGCACTCTTTTCATGAATCTCTCTCTCTCTCTCTCTCTCTCTCTCTCTCTCTCTCTCTCTCTCTCTCTCTCTCTCTCTCTGTGTGTGTGTGTGTGGGGGGGCTACAGTTAATTTCAAAACTTGTCTTAAGAACATTATGGTTAGAAGTGGAAGATGTGATCTCTCTCTCTCTCTCTCTCTCTCTCTCTCTCTCTCTCTCTCTCTCTCTCTCTCTCTCTCTCTCTCATTATTCATAATTTTTCTCCAAAGACCCAAAGGCCCAATCTTTGTGACCAGAGAGCTTCACCCAAAATGTTTGCCCAGGGCAAGTGGTCCATTTCTTCCCATTCCTGAGCTGCCCCTCGCCAACCATTTTCCCTCTCCTGTACATTCAAGGACGACCGTTTTCCCATGGACTTTCTGCCTGAAAGTGATGTTGTTATTTTTTTGTCATTATCATCGAAAAAGGGGTAGCCAACTCTAAAGGGATTTTGTAATTAACCTTACTTGAAGTACCTGATATGCAGTAGGAGAGGCTTTAGGAAAATAAGATTGGATGGATGGATTGAGAGTGAGAGAGGATCTGTACTGAAGGTGGACATTGACGATGGAATTCTTATAAAGATGGAAACAAGGTGAAATGACAGGAAGAAATATACGAGATAGGAAATAGAGAACGAGAAAAACTGGGTTTGGGAGATTGTGAAAGAATGATTGAGGACGTGTAGTTTAGAAGAGACATGCCTTTGGGGAAGAGGAAATAAATGGAGAGAGAGAAAAAAATTCAGTGCATCTCATTCTCATGCGGCGTACTGTAGGCATTACATTCAAGTTCTTTGCAGCGTCCCTTCGGCCCTTAGCTGCGACCCCTTTCATTCATTTTACAGAGCCTCCTTTCATATTCTCGTTCCTCCTTACTTTCCATTCTCTGCGAACATTTGATTCATAGTGCAACTGCGTTGAGGTTTTCCCCTGTTACACCTTTCAAATCTTCTTTCTGTCAATTTCCGTTTCAGCGCTGAATGACCTCGTAGGTCCCAGCGCTTGGTCTTTGGCCTAAATTGTATATTGTATACTCAAAAGAGGTAAATCTGCCTTTTGAATAGAAGAAAGTCCAATGACTTTTAGGATACAAAAGACCTCATGGAATACTGGATTCCAGGTGGATAGATTAACCCAACAGAATTGATAAATGAGTTTTGCAGTCCACACGCTCGCCGAAGAGGGAAACAAGTGCTCGTGAGCTGTCTAATGATAGCCTAGGTGTGTTGTATCAGATGTCAGGTGCGAAGTATAACAGTGAAATGGAACGTGCACGTATGTACCACTGGTCAGTCGCTGTTTCTTTCCGGCTGATTAAAGTTTTCGCTCAATTAAGCCGAAGCGCCCTTCAACGCAATGCTCAGTGCTCTCTCTCTCTCTCTCTCTCTCTCTCTCTCTCTCTCTCTCTCTCTCTCTCTCTCTCTTTTGGTTTTTGTATCTCATTTAAATCTCTCTTTTTTCCCATCCTCTCTCTTGGTTTCTGTATCTCTCTCTCTTTTTTCTCTCTCTCTCTCTCTCTCTCTCTCTCTCTCTCTCTGCAACTACATTACCCCTTCAAACGAGTTCTTCCTCTCCCTGCTTATAATTGCAAGGGAAGAGGAAAATGTGAATCAATAATGAGAGAGAGAGAGAGAGAGAGAGAGAGAGAGAGAGAGAGAGAGAGAGAGAGAGAGAGAGAGAAAGCCTTGCTGGGAAGCATCTCGAAGGCCCCCAGTGATGGATTAGTGAGTGAAGAGATCCCTCAGCCCTGTCTTCATTATGGAAATTGGCAGACCGTTTACTAATGCTTTTGACCCGAGTGAAATTTCTATCAGTGCTCTCCAGCGTTTCCTGAGTTTTCATTTCGTTCTTCCGAGTGTCGTGTTTTTATGTGTAGGAATGAAAGATTAAGGGTAGTTTTTTTTTCTTATTTCCTGATTTTTCACTTTTTTCCAAGCCTCAGGGTTTAATTTGTAGAACAGAAACCGTTTGGCCAAGTTTTAGTCTTATGTAAAAGAACACTATTGTGACGGCTTTGTCTGTCCTTCCGCACTTTTTCTGTCCGCCCTCAGATCTTAAAATCTACTGAGGCTAGAGGGCTGCAAATTGATATGTTGATCATTCACCCTCCAGTCATCAACCATACCAAATTGCAGCCCTCTAGCGTCAGTAGTTTTTATTTAATTTAAGGTTAAAGTTATCCATGATCGTGCGTCTGGCAACGCTATAGAATAGGCCACCACCGGGTCGTGGCTGAAAGTTTCAAGGGCCTCGGTTCTTAAAGCATTATACGCTGTACAGAAAAATCGATTGCGCGGAAGAAATTTCGGAGCGTATTTTACTTTTTTTTTTATTTTACTGTTTCTCCATTTCCATTTTAATTTATGTAAATTGCTTGACCGTTTTAAAGGTATTTTACATTCAGCTTTAAGGTTCTCAAGATTTCTCCATTCGAAATGAATTGCTTCAGTAACAAAAACAAAAAAAAATCCCAAGACCATTTTTTTTTATGGTTTCCATCGTGTCATCATCTAGGTCATGTTTTGACTTTTATTTCATTTTGTTGAAGATTTTATTTGGCCCCACCCACGTAACATTTCAGAGGGCAGCGGTTGGAAATCGGTGACCTGTGGAATATTATACCAAAGTCTGGACGCCCAGAAGTTCATTTCCCGGCCTCGTTTCCTTGAATGAGTTAAAGGGAAGTTACGCTCGTTGGTGAAGTGGATTTTGAGTTATTTGCCACGTCAGGTTTGACTATTAAAAGGTTTTATATCAAGTTCACAATTTTATTAATGTAATCCGCTGCTTAGCCTTTCTTGATAATGATGTCATCATTAATCACGTTTAATATAATCATTGTAAATGACTGTAAGGCTTCTCACTATTCTTTATCCCGTAGGAGGGTAGTACCGTCCATTCACCTCTTGCGGTGCACTGTAGGCATTACTTACGGCTCTTTGCAGCGTGCCTTCGACCTCTAGCTGCAACCCCTTTCATTCCTTTTACTGTACCTCCTTTCATATTCTCTTTCTTCCATCTTACTCTCCACCTTCTCCTAACAAGTGATTCATAGTGAAACTGCTCTGAGGTTTTCCTCCTGTTAAACCTTTCAATAAAAAGGTCTGAAAGGCGTAACAGGAGGAAAACCTCAAAGCAGTTGCACTACGAACCAATCGTTAGGAGAGAGAGAATATGAAAGGAGGCAGAGTAAAAGGAACGAAAGGGGTTGTAGCAAAGAACATCAAGCAACGGTTTCTTAGCATATCTCGTAGGGGAAAATTCGGCGTCTGTCATGTTCCACAAACCGACCACCTGAAAGTTCTACCGCAGTAGGGCTGGCGGTTTGAATGAGGCAGCCACATCTGAGTGACCTTTCTTGACGGGTTAATGATAGACCATAGGCAAAGGCAGAATGAATAGTGCCCTTCGCCAATACCTGCTCGCTTCACCTAGGCGCCTCCTGGCTGGGTCGTCCCCTTCTGCCACCCCACAGCGCGGCCGCATACTTCACCCAGGGTCCACTTCGCCTTTTACAAGACGAGAATGTTAATAAAATGTCCAGAAAGGTGGTGGGGTGGGCGTTAACGTCACCCAGGAGCTTCTTGGGTGGCATTGTTGGAAAAGGGGATGATGATAAAAGGGCAATTTTAGAGGCTGAAGTTCACCGCTGGACTACTGGTCTAGGGGGAGCCGCGCTCTGACGTCACTGCGTAGCCAATACCTCTAACTGTGGCTGACTGGTAGTGGGCCAATCTCTAGCCTCGTTTCGGCAGTAAATTCCCGTGGTTTATTGGGCTCCTCATTGGCATCGAGGTTAACTTCATTCATGTTGTATGTTTTGTATGAAAGTATAATTGCTCATCTTGTCTTACGGCTGTAAATTACAGCTCTGGTCTGAGTGGGAGATGGAGAACCGCAGAGGCTGCCAGAGTTATGAGGTTGATCTGACGTTTTTGCTGTGAAAGCTTCCAGTGAGAGAGAGAGAGAGGGTGGAGAGAGAGAGAGAGAGAGAGAGAAATTAAGTATATCTTAGTTTAACCAGACCACTAAGCTGATTAACAGCTCTCCTAGGGCTGGCCCGAAGGAGAGAGAGAGAGATTTAGGGAGAGAAAGAGAGAGAGACTTAAATTATGAGATCAATTCTCCCCCACATTTGTATGAGATCACATTAGGGAGATCTCGGCGTCAAAAGCTGGAGAACCAAGTTCATATAAGTTCATCCTTTTACATTAAACCAATTTAGGGCGAAGGTTTTTATGTTCATTTTTTATTTATATATTTATTTTTTATTCTATTTTTTTTTTCGTCCGTACCTCTTTTGGTAAGCCATTGCGCCAGTCATGTCTTCCCCTGCTATTAAATGTGCTATTAAATGTGCTATTAACTCGCTAATACAATGGAATCGCTCTTCTTTCAATTAAGAGGAAGTCATATTGCTTATTAAACATTGTCATTATTTTGTTGTGTCTCGTTATTTACAATTATCACGGGTGGAATGCGTTATGCAATGTCCTTATTGTTGTTTCCTTTTGCTTACGCGCCTGCGCAGTATGAGAGTTGCCAAATATTTTATTTTTTCTTGTATGTAGATGTTATTGTTGCAATAACTACGTAATTATGAAAGGCGATATTTTAAGGGTCTTTCCTTTTAATCTTTGCGTATATTACATCGTCAGAATACTGCACAATAATAATAATAATAATAATAATAATAATAATAATAATAATAATAACTAAAAAATACTCGTAGTAGCATGAGTCTTAAAATGGAGAAACTGTGGAATAATAATAATAATAATAATAATAATAATAATAAATACTCATAGTAGCATTTATCACTTATAAATTCCCCTTCGGTGATAATTCCCCATCGGAGATATTCCCGAGGTAGCGTGAATTTTATATTAAGCGACATTTGTAGCTTCATGATTGTTGTACAGATAGCTTTCGGGAACCGAACAGGTTCCCGAAAGCTATTTGTAGTTTTTTCTTCAAATATACGTATATACACATAACTGGGATTTGTTTCTCCAGTAATAATAATAATATAATATTTTTGACAATGGAACAATTGCAATAATTTTATTGTCCTATTTCTTTGGGGCATTTGAGTCACGCCTTGGCAGAAATTCATTTTTCTATACCTGTAATAAAACGTGATTAAAAATTTTTCTTACGGCGTCACAGCCTTAATCCACTTTTAAGGTATATTCGTGGAAAATTAAAATCAGTCCATCTATTGGTGCCGATTTTTTTTCTTTTTTTTTTTTTGAGTGGTGGATTGGGCATACACTGTAGTGACATGAGTTATTTGGAACTTTCGTTCCCCCGTCATGGTCCTATTGGATTTTCAAGTTTCGAAAGCCTGTCTTTGAAATGGCCAACGCTAAGGTTAAATTCCGACTAAAAATAAAATTAAAAATTAATTTGACCAATGAAACACTGGAGAGAGAGAGAGAGAGAGAGAGAGAGAGAGAGAGAGAGAGAGAGAGAGAGAGTGAAATTGAACGTAACAGTAATAATTAAGGGGAAAACAAATCCACAGTTTTGTACCTTTAGAAATATGTTTTACTACAAAAAATTAAAGAGTAAATGAAATTTAAAATAAAATAACCGTAGAATTGTTTTGTCCATTTAGGAGTCGTACTAAAATGAGTAAATTTTTTAATTAATTCAAATTATTATTTTTGAAAAGTCCTAAACTTGACATTGACAAATGTATTCAGCAAATTTTTGAAGCTGTGTTGTTATGGGAGGGCTCTTATGAAGACATTGGGAATATATCCACTCCTCCTCCTCCTCCTCCTCCCCCTCTTTTTCCTCCTCCTCCTCCTCCCCCTCTTTTTCCTCCTCCTCCTCCCCGAAAAAAAGCTTTATTCCCATTGAGAGGAAATGCTTCGTGATGACTTCACGCTAATTGTACAACGCCCCGACTAAGTTTCATTCTAGGAATGAACGAATGAGCATTTTCAAGACCTTGAATTGAGACTCCCGCAGTTGGGTGAGGCCGAGAGAGAGAGAGAGAGAGAGAGAGAGAGAGAGAGAGAGAGAGAGAGAGAGATGGCTGATTCAGTGGCGTTCCGCGGAAAATCACCCGACGGACTTGCTCTCCCTTGCTACGTCATTGTGACGTCACTGCAAACGTCTTACTAACGTCACTGCGACGTCATTAGGCTCGCTCTCAGGGTCTAGGATTTCAAGAGGAATTTTGTGGTTTTGGTGTACATTATAAATCTCTGGGTGGCGTCGTCTGATTCTTTCATAATTGACTCATGAAATTTTCTCATGAAAAAAAGAAAATTGCAGTTTTTTTTTTAGGTGCATTCTTTGCAAAACCCGATTTCTCGTATTTGATTTCGCGAGTATTTAGACTCTGTGGAAATTCGCCTCCGGAATCGAAAGTGTCTAGGTTTTTTTTTTTGTAAAATCTATCTTCCTTCCATTCATACTCTCTCTCTCTCTCTCTCTCTCTCTCTCTCTCTCTCTCTCTCTCTCTCTCTCTCTCTCACACACAAACACACTCATATGCACACCCACGCCGACGCGCATATTGGCGCGCTCGCGCGCTCAATTGCCATGTAGACACCGGAACTCTTCCCTTACAAAAACCGTGTTCTGAGAAATACAACGCTTACTCGCTCAGAAGAATTTAATTTCCCCTTTTGAATCTGACAAGGTCCGGTTCCAGTAATGGACGGAAACAAGCACGTTAAAAACGAATGCCATTTTTTACCGTCAAATTGAGATGAATTTAGGACGCTTATTATTTTGTTGTGGTTGTTAATGAATAGTGATATACTGGCCACCTTGATTGATATCGTCTGATTTAGGGATTTTGTTCTGCGTCTTCAGGAGGTAAATAATGATACAGGTTTAACTGCCTTCAAATGATATCTTCTTTTTTGTGTTGCTTATTTTTGTGATACAGGTTTACTGTTGGAAGTTGCTGCCTCCGAAGAATATATTCTCCTTTTTATTTCTCTTATTGCTCTGATACAGTTTCTCGAGTAGATCAGTTGTTCCTGTAGGCATTTACATGATTTTTTTTTTTTTACTTGCAAAATGCTAGTATATGGGAAAATAAATCTGTACTTTGGTCACGTAGCAAGATTTGGAGAACGGTTTGTCAAAAGTTTGCTGTCCAACTCCTTTAACTATTATTCCGCAGTGTAATTGTGGGGTATTCTCCCAGTTCTACCTTAAGATCCGTGTATTTAATTTCGTTTATTTTCTGTATGTCTTTATCTTGCTTTCCAACCTCTCGAACTCGATCTTTTCACTGTCGGAAGCGCTGAATGACCAAAAGTGCCCGAGTGCTGGGCTTGAGAGCGCCTCAGTTTGATAAAAAAAACAAATCAATAATAGTTTCTAAAAAAAAAAAAGGCTTATAACACTGGAATGTAGGGAGAAAGGAGGACTTTGAAACCTTCTAAGTGCTGGGTACTTGGAGGGAAAGAGGTGTTAGAACGAAAGGCCCATTACATTCATG
Source organism: Macrobrachium rosenbergii (assembly GCF_040412425.1). Classification (NCBI taxonomy): domain Eukaryota; kingdom Metazoa; phylum Arthropoda; class Malacostraca; order Decapoda; family Palaemonidae; genus Macrobrachium; species Macrobrachium rosenbergii. Next base: position 33,079,340 of record NC_089771.1, read on the forward strand.
TTGAGGGTCTGGGATGATAGGAGCGTCGACAGACTACTGGCGAGCTCGTGTGTATATGTATGAGGTGAATGTTGCTTTAGTAGTATATGAAACTCGGTTTTATTCACAAATATTTTAACTGAGGGTTTAGGAAAAATTGTATAAAACTGAAAAAGGAATAATTATGTACTTTATATGTAAGTTTCTGTAAGCCTGTGTATAATTATGAAATTGTATTTAGTTTTAAACCTTCAATTGAAGGATTAGGAAAAATTGCTTAAAACTGACAAAAGAATAATTATATCCTATATAGTTTTCTGTATGCGTGTGTATAATCATGAAATGGTATTTAGTTTTCAACCTTCAATTGAAGGATTAGGAAAAATTTCTTAACACCGAAAACAGAAGTATTTAATACCTTATATGTTAAGTCTCTGTATGCCTGTGTATAATTACGTCAACTTGACAGAACGCAGGAACCCGACATGTCACGAAATAATAGCATTAACTGGTCATGCTTTTCACCCTGGAAAAAAAAAGCGTTCTAATTTTCCATTGTTTCAGCCTCTTTAGTTAATTGCAAGTCATGTAGAGAATTCAGTCGAATGCTTTGTTTTGGAAGTGCGGGTTTTTTTTTTCAGACATGTCTTATTCTTTTAGCAACGCAGTTTGTTGAATGTTCTTCCTTTTAAAACTTGGAGCATGTATATTATATTTAGATATGTTTGGGTTTAGCGGAAGGTATTGGAACGCATTTGATATAAAATGAAGACTATAGACGAAACTGCAACACTTTTCATTAGAACACGAGGGACCTGTGAACCTTACAAAAAAAAAAAAAAAAAAAAAATATATATATATATATATATATATATATATATATATATATATATATATATATATATATATATATATATATATATATATATATATATATATATATATATATATATATATATATATATATATATATATATATATATATTGGTAATGTAAGACTCGAAGCCAGTGAAACGTTACACATTTAAACACGATTTTCAGGTCAGTAAAACCTTATAAAACTGTAAGCCTTTAAATTAAATAATTCTCTCTCTCTCTCTCTCTCTCTCTCTCTCTCTCTCTCTCTCTCTCTCTCTCTCTCTCTCTCTCTGCTCTGATGTGGTAAACTCTCTCCCTTATTGCCCTGATGTGGTAAAATCTTTCAAACTGTCTGACATATTCTCTCTCTCTCTCTCTCTCTCTCTCTCTCTCTCTCTCTCTCTCTCTCTCTCTCTCTCTCTCTCTCTCTCTCTCAAGGACAAGGTGATGCAGTCTGAAACGAAGTCTGTTGAAATGATTCTCGATGTTACCACTGACACATGACGCTCGTAGAAAGAGGAAAATTTGTTCACCAGTCTGGGGCAGAATCGTGCCCACTACTTAAAGTTGTTTTCATCATAGAGAACCACAATATACTTGATCTTGTTGATTCGTATCCGTGAAAACAGCTGCTGACGAAGACACCTGTCGGAAATAGTTCCGCTGTTGTAATAAAGTCTCTTAGATATGTGAATAGAAGCCTATCATCTGCTTAGCTCCGTAGGGGGGAAATGCCGTCAGTGCACCTCGCGCGGTGCGCTGTAGGCATTACTTTAAGGTTCATTGCAGCGTTCCTTAGGTCCCTAGCTGCAACACCTTTCACTCCTTTTACTGTACCTCCAATCATATTCTCATCTTGTTATCCAATCTCTTAACATTTGTGACATAGTGCGTCTGCGAGGTTTTCCAGTGGTAAACTCTCTCTCTCTCTCTCTCTCTCTCTCTCTCTCTCTCTCTCTCTCTTGTTCTCTTCTCTCTCATTTGTTGTTAATTAAAGTCTTTAAATGAAATATCAGGGAGAGAAAGGCATTTAGCGGAGAGCCAGTAGTAAACTCTCTCTCTCTCTCTCTCTCTCTCTCTCTCTCTCTCTCTCTCTCTCTCTCTCTCTCTCTCTCTCTCTCATTTGTCGTAAGTTACGAGATAACAGCCTTGTAATGTAGGAAGCACTTACGAGAAGCATCGGCGTTATTGCTTGTAATTATCCTGATTGCCGGCAATTTCTTACCCGCTGGAAAATTCTGACACAAATTCTGTTCTCAACGAGGAGCGGTTTCGACAGTACTTTTCCCTCCTCGGCTTCTTCACATGTTGTAAGTGAATCGTCTTAGTCTGTTCAATGTTTGTAGGTGTTTACTTGATTTCTTTATTGTTGCACCAAGTATGTATATATATATATATATATATATATATATATATATATATATATATATATATATATATATATATATATATATATATATATATATATATATATATATATATATATATGTGTGTGTGTACACGGTGTGATTTGATACTTTCAGTGAAATACTATTGCTTCTCCTGACGGCCAATACCGACACGTGTTAATGAACACGTGCCGAAAACAGACACGTGTTAAATGAACACGTGCCGGACCACGTGACCATATGACAGCAAACGCTGTCGATTAGATGTACCGCCCACCAATCGTGACCCGCGGAGGTCAGATATGTCAATTCCTCGTGACGTGGAAGGCATTGAAATTAAATGTCACGAGTGAAAAGACAGACGGCGATGTGAAGAGAGTAATTTTTTTTTTTTTTTTTTTTGTAAATGCTCCGAGAGAGAAAAAAAAAAAAAAGTTTCCCATGTTGAAATTTTCAAGCAGTTTGTTTGGCCGATAATAGACAAGGCTTGATTGATTGTCTTGAATATAGTGTACGATATAGATTTTCCTTTTATTTTACGGAGAGAGAGAGAGGGCGGGGGGGACAAGAAGGCCTGAAATATTGTCTGAATATAGTGTACGCTGTGGTTTTTCTTTTGATTATATTTTGAGAGAGAGGGGGAAGGAGGGCGGGTGGGTGAATTGAGTCGATTTTTGAAAATTTTAACTAAAGTGGTCCATCGATCTGTGTATGAATATTTAACTCGGCTCGATGAATTGTGTCGCGTCTATCTATCTATCTATCTATTTATCAATCTATCTATCTATCTATCTATCTGTGTCTATCATATATATATATATATATATATATATATATATATATAATATTTATATATATAATATATATATATATATATATATATATATATATATATATATATATATATTTTAACTGGGACTCCCACATCGTGAATCGAGTATCATAACCACTACTCTACGGAGAGGAAGATAATGTGTCCATATTTAGTATACAAATGTATTACTGTATACCTTCCCCTCTTGCTTATGCTGAATTACTTCTTGGGGTTATTTTTCCTGCCTAGTTTCCTGTACTATAAAATAAAAGGTACACTTGATTAGTGAAACTACAGGTGATAACGCCATGAAATACTGTTCACCTCGTTTATGATGGTGCTGTAATTGGGAAAGGAAACCTAGATAAAGTGGTTTTTTTGGGGGGGGTCATAAACACTAATAATATTAAAGTCACGTCTCCACCTGTTTCTCTCTCTCTCTCTCTCTGAAATGTATGTAATAACCATTGTTAAAGGAATAGAGAATTTTTACTCTCTCTCTCTCTCTCTCTCTCTCTCTCTCTCTCTCTCTCTCTCTCTGAAATGTATGTAATAACCATTGTTAATGGAATAGAGAATTTTTACTTTCTCTCTCTCTCTCTCTCTCTCTCTCTCTCTCTCTCTCTCTCTCTCTCTCTCTCTCTCTCTCTCTCTCTCGTTGGACTTGGTATTAATGGCACCTGGAATTAAATTTCAGATTGGTTTGCCAAACTTTCAAGCTGAAAAAACTTATGAATATTTGTACGTATTTAAGAAGTATTAATTAGCTTTTGCATTGTATCGTATTAAAAATGGGAAGAGTATGCATATTGCTTTGTCATAATCATAAATCATGTCTAACGAAGAGTGAGAGACCAAATTTGGCCTCGTCTCGGTGCTGATTTTTTTTATAGCCATGAAATGCTTTGCCGAATGGGAGTGTAAATTTATGGCTGGGCATTGTAATCTCACGTGAAAGTATAATCCAGTCAACTAAATTTCATCCGGATTCAATGGAAGTTTTCCTTTGTTGTAAAATATTCGTTGTTTGATATTTCTTATCTGTGAATTTTAAAACTAGTCACTAAATTTCTCTTAATTTTTTCACAGTTCTGTGAAAAAATTAAATCACAGAATTGCAGAGAAAAAGGAAAGTTACCTTACACAACAGGCACCTTTTATCACTCTTTCCCATTTTCTTCATCATGAAAGATAAACTTTTCTTCACAATTCTGTAAAAAAAAATTAAATCCCAGAATTGTGGGGAAAAACGAAAGTTACCTTACACAACAGGAACCTTTTATCACCTTTTCCCATTTTCCTCATTATGAAAGAGATAAACTCTTCTTCACAATTCTGGGATTTAGTTTTTTTACGGAATTGTGAAGAAAAAGGAAAGTTACCTTATACAACAGGAACCTTTTATCACACTTTCCCATTTTCGTCATCATGAAAGAGATTAGAACTCTCCCAGAGAGGGGCGTCCGCTGCCCCAGGCTAAAGAAGAAGATTGATAAGGACGCTTTGTTAAAGACCCGAATGATCTCTTTCCCTGTGTTTATGTGTCATTCAAGCTCATCTGGATTATTAGCTGCCGTAGTTATCTAGAAGAGCGTATACACGCTTCTCTAATGGGCGAGCGTACCAAACCCGATCGAGGGCCCTTAATAATCTGTTTCCGGAACGGATTTAGTGCTCAGTTCAGGACCATCTTGGTAGTCGTTGGATAAATTCGTTTAAATTAGTTATTTATTTTGTGGATGAGAAAGTTAGTGTGTCATTTACTCTTGTTTTATTTTTGGTTTTTATGAAGCGAAATCGTATTTGTCTTAAATGTGGTCATATATTTATATCAGCAGGTTTTCATACTTAAAGGAGTATTTGATAGCCAAGGGGTTTTCCTGGCTATATAAAATTTGTGTGAGATGTGAATTTCGAAATTTCCTTTTCTTTTGTCTTAGATTTTACGAGAAAATGGCCGGTTTCACTGAAGAATGTCCATAAAAGAAAATATTAAATGTAAATATCAGGAACAACATAGAACAGAGACAATGATTTTGCAGATACTGCAAACGGTACCCCCTAAATACTTGTGGAAAGCATTGAAGAATCATTCTGAAACTGCAGTCACTTGTGTATTAGGGTTTCACGAGCCCAGTAGGTGGCATGTCTCAATTTCGACGTTGCAGATCCGGCAGTTTTCCATTGTAGGGCCGAACAGACATGCGCATGCGCGGTTAAAGGAGCCAACGCGTATTTCACTTCCTGACTGACGCGTTGCGACAGACTTTGAACAGACTTTGAGCAGACACACGCATAGCAACAACAGTCTGTTTCACGACCGCATAACTTGAGAATGGAGAGAGAGAGAGAGAGAGAGAGAGAGAGAGAGAGAGAGAGAGAGAGAGAGAGGGAAAAAAACCACCGTGACGGTTGTTGTCGGCGAGGAAATTGTCATAATTTTTCCCCCCGTCATTATTTCTGGAGGGAAGGAAGAACAAACGGAAAAGTGTCGTCGCCGCCCCCGCACCGGTATGGAAATAGGGAGAGTCGTTTGACAGTTGTTGTCGCCATATGGGACCCAGACACATAATAATAGCGACACATAATAGTAGAGATGATAATAATAGACATGAAAAAATATACACACAACAAGACACAAAATAATAGAGACATAATTAATAGAGACACAATGACAACAAATAATAAGAGACAAAATAATAGACACAAAATAATAATAAAATAATAATAATAATAATAATAATAATAATAATAATAATAATAATAATAATAATAATAATAATAATGTGGTGAAATGCCTTATAAGTTCGATTTTCCAAAAGTTATCGCAGCGGTTAGTTGGTATTCTGATGACGATTGAACTTTGTGGGTGATTATTTTGGGCGTAGATATAACTGAAATAACGGTATGACGAACTGGAAGAAATATCTTGTCGATTTTGAGTTTCATCAACAAAAAACCTTGCGTAGACTTCAACAGATTTTTCGACTTTTGATATATATTCTTTATTGATTGGGCACCTTCTTATTCATATTTCCTTGTCACTTGACTAGAAACTCTTAAAACAAGTTTTGCTTTTTTATAAAGAAGAAATAAATAGGGAATTGGGAGTATTAATCCTCAGAAGTCATTTCTAACAATTTCTGAAGATAATTTGCGTTTGTATGTTTTCATAAATTTGTTCCTGAGGTTGTCTTACAAAATACAAATGTTTAATGTCTTCAACATTATTTAATATATGTGAATAATTAAAGTAACATTTGATGCTTTCACTTTTTTCTTTTTTACGAAAACTTTGTTTCCATACAAACTAAAACAAAATATATAAAGTGGTCCAGTGGTTTATGCATTTATATTACGAAAGCAGTTAAGTTTATAATATTAATAATAACAACATGATACAAGCTCTTACAATTTTGGACGTGGCAAACTGGTGCTTATATTGATTTTGTGTCGATGTAACAAAAAAAATCAGGCTTTTCATTGTTATGTCACTGGTAAATGAAAATAATAAATCTGCCTGATTTTGAGTTTCCTAATCATAATTGAAAATACAAACCTGTAGAATCGAGTTTTTTTTTTTTAATAAGAAACCCATTATAGTCGTTTATTTTTTCCATCACGTATTTAAAGAAAAAAAAAAGTTGACCTAGGCTTATTTTTAGTGATCTAAAAAACAAGTTCGACCTAGGCCCGTTTTTAGTGGTCGATCGTTCGAGTCCAAATAATGGAGTCACGGCAGCCAAGGTCAGGTGTGCCTGGAGGTTGCGGACATGCAACGTGAGGTCAGGCAAGAATTGGTGTCAGTCTGGTTGTGATGAAAATCCCTCCTCCTCCTCCTCCTCCTCCTCCTCCTCCTCCTCCTCCTCCTCCTCCTCCTCCTCCTCCTCCTCCTCCTCCTCCTCCTCCTCCTCCTCCCCTCAGATCCGGCTGGGAAATTCTTGGACTAAGATGTCGTGTCAGATGTTGTGTGGGAGTGGAACCAGTGGCCACACGTTGCTTGGGCGTGGAGGACTTTAAAGGTTACATGAGTTGGTCTGTTCTTTTTCTGAGACTCCTTTGATTTTTGTTGCATTTTGTAATATTATGTAGAAGATTGGCAATCACCAACAGCCTCCCTATTCCCATCTCTCTTTTATTACCTAGTAACCTCTGTGTGAGTGGGTTTTGGATTTAGAAGAGAAACGAGCTTGATTTTGGTGGATATAAGCCATATTAAGAAGACTGCTTAGGTTTCAGGTCTGAAAAATTATTTGGTGTTTCCAGACTGAGAAAATGACGAATTATTATGTAGATTTAATTTTATAGTCAATTTTTGGGAAGCAAATTTTACAGACATTTTTTTTATTGGAAAATGAAATTGGCGAGAAATAGAATTAGCTTAATTTTAACCTTATTTTTTACATGATTACTTTCATCATTGAAATTAAGTTTCCATGTCTTAATTTGTGTATATTGTAACCGATACATAGAATAGATAAAAGCCTTTATTTCAGTAATAATGAGAATAGGGAGTTCTTGCCAATGTGTATCAAAGAAAGGTTTATTTAGGCGACTGACGTGCCCTCAGACCTCAAGAACTGCTGAGGCTAGAGGGCTGCAAATTGGTATATTGAACATCTACCCTCCAATCACCAAACATACCAAATTGCAGCCCTCTAACCTCAGTAGTTTTTATTTTATTTAAGGTTAAAGTCAGCCATAATCGTGCTTCTGGCAACGACATAGCCAGGCCACCACCCTTCCGTGGTTAAAATTTCATGGGCCGCGGCTCATACAGCATTATACCGAGACCACCTAAAGATAGATCTATTTTCGGCGGCCTTGATTATTAATCGCTGTAGCGGCTGTACGGAAAACTCGATTGCGCCGAAGACACCTCGGCGCATTTTTTACTTGTTTTTCTGTTTGCGTTCTTTATAGCGAACTCCTCCCCACTGATTATACCGTAGAGCCCAATTTCGGACGAAACGGTCACCAATTTCCTCCCTATGGTTTATACGAAGATAAACATTTGGTAAACAACGTGTACCAGTTCCTTGTGTGGTGTTCCGGTCGTTTGAAGAAATTGTAAATTGGCACTTTGCTTGAAACCACTTTTTTCCCATACTGTTATATTGAAAGAAGTAGTCATTTTTAACTTTTTCACCATCCATTTTATTGAAGAACTTCGTAATTTTTAAGGATTATATTTTAGGTAGTTTAATTTGGAATCCCTTTTGGTACGTTTCCCAGTTGATCTGTATTTGCGAACTGTTTATGGTTCATACTAAAAATTAAAATTCTTTTGAAAATTTTTTTCTTCAAACCACAAGCAGTTATTGTTTCATGTGGCTGCCTACATTTTTAAATTGCCGGTATTCATTTATAAAAATAAAGGGAATATATGATACCACACTAAAATCACTTGTGTTTTCAATAAGGAATTATAGATTGAAAGTGAATTAGGATGTGTATACAAGCATTTACAAGCAGGATTATTTGCATGTGTGTGTGTGTTTGAGTATATGGTAGTCTGTTGTATAAAAAGCACATGCATACATATACACCCAGTCAAATTTAATAAGAATAATACCAGTCCATGTCTGTAATGACTTTCATTTATGTATATTTATGTATTTTTATGCAAAAATACATGCATACATATAGGAGCGATCAGATTTAATACGGATATACCGATCCGTATCTGTTATGACTTTCATTTACGTATCTTTGTGTATTTATTTATTTAAAAAATACACAGAGTAGCGTGAGTCTTCAGATGGAGAAACAAATCCACAGTTATGTAATTGTACATATTTTTAAAGGTAGATCTGTACAGATAGCTTTCGGGAATGTGTTCGATTTTTCCCTTTTCAATCTGAGAGACAGATATTCGGAAGCTATCCATGCAGATCTATCTTTAAATATATGCAAATTTACATAACTGTGGATTTGTTTCTCCACTTATTTGCTTATTATAACCGGCTAAGATTAAGAGAGCCGGGGGACCACAAAGCTTACTTACCAGGAGCTCGACTTTGGCATAACGCCATTCTGCTACCGCCAGTTGAAAGTATTCGAAATCGATGCTTAATTATTCCTTACGCCATGTACGTGGGTGGTTTAGAGAAACCTCTCTCTCTCTCTCTCTCTCTCTCTCTCTCTCTCTCTCTCTCTCTCTCTCTCTCTCTCTCTCAAGCCACATGTACCTCAAGGAAGAAGCAAGGTGCCTTTGGTATTTGCGGTTGGAAGAGAAAGAGGGTGGGGCCAGGGTAGGGGAGTGGACCCCTAAATATTCCTGACTTTAAAAGAGTTGTTGAAATAGGTAGGACTGTATAGTTGGTGGGGGGGGTTGGACCCCTAAAATTTCCATACTAAAAGAGTTATTGAGTTATTGAAATGTTTTATTGAATTATGGATAAAGTTCTGAAGTGGATTGAAATTACAGGTTATGGATGAAATCTGAAGTTAAATACAGTTGAATGAGGTTGAAATGAAGTTGGCTGGTAGGAATTGGCCCTTTAATCTGTAATAATTAATTTATTTAATGGGGTTAGTGGTAAGACACTGGAAGGAAGAGTTTGTCGAGCAAAATTAAGAGCAAGTTGTACTTTGTATTTTGTATCATTTTTCAGCCATTCTTATATAATGAAACACTTGTATGATTATGCTGTAGTTTGGATTCATTCTTTCAGTAGATGTAGATTATTTTATCTTTATTAGTGTATCATTCTTTCAATAAAAGATGTGAATTATCTTATCTTTATTGGTATGTTACTTTGTGATTCGTTTAAGTATTGCTAACTCAATCCTAACTTGCCAATGACATTGTATCCAATTTCCCTCTCTCTCTCTCTCTCTCTCTCTCTCTCTCTCTCTCATAATTAACCTGTTTATGCCTAGTTGGACGCAGGCTTCAATCATCATCAAACAAACTTGCCGTATCGGTCAAGCTTAAGTGCTGTTGATTGAACGGTGCGCATCTAATGCATGCTCTGTTGAAAGCTGCTTGCTATGACGAATCACATTAGTTTTGAGAAACAAAGCAAAGGCTGTGATTAAGCTGCCTGAGTGTGGCCTGTTTATACGAAGAGAGAGAGAGAGAGAGAGAGAGAGAGAGAGAGAGAGAGAGAGAGAGAGAGAGAGAGAGAGAGAGAGAGAGAGAGTATACTTTGATACCCAGTCCTTCGTCGTAAGAGAGAGAGTGGGAGAGAGATTCTGGGAGAAAAAAAGAGACCCAGACAGAGAGAGAGAGAGAGAGAGAGAGAGAGAGAGAGAGAGAGAGAGAGATTCAGGGAAAGAAAGACCGAGAGAGAGAGAGATTCAGGAAAAGAAAGAAAGAGAGAGAGAGAGAGAGAGAGAGAGAGAGAGAGAGAGAGAGAGAGAGAGAGAGATTCAGGGAGAGAAAGAGAGGCCGAGAGCGAGAGAGGGAGAAAGATTCAGGGAGAGAGAGAGAGAGAGAGAGAGAGAGAGAGAGAGAGAGAGAGAGAGAGAGAGAGAGAGAGAGGGGTCAGTCTTCCACGCAGTGAACTCAATTCCAAAAGACATTCATTTGAAATCCTTGAAGGGTCAGTCGACTAAACTGTGCCTTAACTCCAAAAGATATTCACGTAAATACTTTCCAACCTTAATCCTTCATGACCCGTCTTTTCCATTATGATAATTCGAGTTCGTTATAGCGTACAGCGTGAATATTAATAGCCAGAGGGGGCGGGTCGCCCGCCTTTGCACTCTGCGCACTGCTGACATGATTCGTGAATACAGATGGATTCGGTTGTATCTATGATATTCATATAATGTCAATGATACTGTGAATGAAATTTTAAAAATTACCACTATAACTGATACTATATCTGTGCTCTCATGTAGTGATATCAGTAATACTGTATCTGTGATATCATATAATAGAATTGATGCTATATCTGCGCTTTCATATAATAATATAATTGATACTATGACTGTGTTCTCGTATGATAATGGAATTATAAATTTTTATAATTTCCTTCTTACTTTCAAATATGCTGATACCTATTTTAACTTGAGAGTCTCATAATTCAAAACATTACATAAGGAGCTTACAGATATATATAGATATTATATATATATATATATATATATATATATATATATATATATATATATATATATATATATATATATATATATATATATAATATAACATTAAATGTAATAGCGAAATTAAGCTGCTGGCCAACAGAGGTAATAGTTATCTAACTGGTTCAGCAGTCCTTGATACCAAGGAGATGAAATGGCTCTCTCTCTCTCTCTCTCTCTCTCTCTCTCTCTCTCTCTCTCTCTCTCTCTCTCTCTCTCTCTCTCTCTCTCTCTCTCAAGTGGGGCCAAGATAACGGGCGTCTTGATGTTTCTGGATCAAACCTTAAAGAATAAAAATGGATTTTGGGAAAAAAAAAATTGGGAATGAACTAAAAATAACTCAGACTAAAAAAATTGTTTTTTCCCAAATTTGTCATGAAATTAATACTTTCGTTGTCATTTAGCCAGTGGCTATAATTTATTTCATCGAATTAAGTGCAGTCCTTGATATCAAGGGCATCTGGGCATTTCATGGACTTGTTTTTCGTAATTTGTCCATTTTTTTTTTGTTTACTGATATTTAAAATATATCTATTTGGCGTTTTTATTTTTAGTATCCAAGGCAGCATTTTTAAAATCATGATTGCAGGTGTCTTGAGTATAGGGACTTACCACTAGCGGATCCAGAAAAATTTCATAGGGCTACCAATTTTTATTGTATATACATATATGTATATATATATATATATATATATATATATATATATATATATATATATATATATATCTCTATATCTCTCTCTCTCTCTCTCTCTCTCTCTCTCTCAATATTATTAGTATTTCTATAATAGATTTTTATTTTTCCCATTTTTATATTTCTCATTTATGTCATTATCTAAATCTTCAGTATTATTATTTTGTCATTATTTTTCATGGGGGGGGGGCCACGTGCCCAGGTGCCCCCACCCGAATCCGCTAGTGAGTGAGTACTGTATAGTATGTAAATATATCTAATTGCCGTTTTTACTTTTAGTATCCAAGGCAGCATTTTTAAATCATAATTGCAATGGTCTCGAGTATAGCGACTTCTGTATAGTATACTAGGATCGATAATCCAGGTTATGCTCATTTAATGTATCGCATAATTTATTTCCAATGCGTTTTCAGTCACTTCAGTACAGCCACAAAATTCCTCTCGAAAACATGTGTCACTTTTAGGGGACCGAATCTTAATTTGCTTAAGACGACCTCGAGGTACTCGTCATTTTATAATAATAATAATAATAATAATAATAATAATAATAATAATAATAATAAATCAGTCAATCGTTTTTTTTTTTTTTTTTTTTATCTAGGTTTTATATTTATCTTCGTTTCTCTATGAGATATTCCGAATATGCCTATATATGTCTTTGACATGTCTTGGACTGGTTCGTGCTAAATGGCGGTCGTAGGCGACTTGTGTCCCTGGGTCCTGAAACCATTCCGAACCTGTGACTCTCTAAGGGAAAAATGACTCACGGTCTATCTGTTGCGTCGTGAGATTCAGGGACGAAAAACCTCTCAAAGGTATCTGGAATTCCCAAGACATTTCTCCAAATTTGCTCTAATTCGTGAATTGAAGGTCTGATGTATCCGTGATCGCGAGGGACTAAATCCGATTTTGAAAGGTTCTGCAATTGTTACGGAATTCTGTATTTTTCCTTTGAAATTCAATTCATTATTCCTTTAGTTTTTATTGATGTATGAGTGGTATTGTTGCGGCGTTTATAGAATATAATATCTGTTCTTTACTTTCAAAAGAAATTCTAAGGTTATATTGCCTTGTTTTAGTTTTCTGTAAAAGAAAACTATTGTGCCGGCTTTGTCTGTCCGTCCGCACTTTTTTCTGTCCGCCCTCAGGTCTTGAAAACTACTGAGGCTAGAGGGCTGAAAATTGATATTTTGATCACCCACCCTCCAGTCATCAAACATACCAAATTGCAGCCCTCTAGCCCCAGTAGTTTTTATCTTATGTAAGGTTAAAGTTAGCCATAATCGTGCCTCTGGCAACGATATAGAATAGGCCACCACCGAGCCGTGGTTAAAGTTTCATGGGTCGCGGCCCATACAGCTTTATATCGAGACCATCGAAAAATAAATCTATTTTCGGTGGGCTTGATTATACGTTTTAGCGGCTGGATAGAAAACTCGATTGCGCCTAAGAAATTTCGGCGCATTTTTTACTTGATTTTTTTTTCCTTGCATTTTCCTCAAGGCTTGAAACCGGGAGACACTTGAAGTCGCTGTTGCCTGATTGAAGCGATTCTGGTTAGCTTCGGCGAATGGCTGAAAAGTGCCACGCTGGTTTCTGCGGTTCGCGGAACATACAATTGAAGATACTTCGCCACGTATGAAAATGACTGCTGCAAGCAGCCTGTTCCTGCGCTAAATGGGGGGACCCGGGCCCGTTCTCGCCGTTACTGACGCAAATGATCTGGTTGTGTACTCGACTTTTTTTTTTTTCTCTTCTTCCGGATGTCCGGTTGGAATTTAGGCGAGGGCTTTCTTTTTCTGTTATGGAGTAAAATTTTTTTTTTGTGGGTTAATGGCGAGTTTACGACCCGCAGCCCCTATTTTCCTCGTGGTTTAATCTCTCATTTGTTCAGGTTTTCAAAAGTGGTTTTTATTTTTTAGGTCGTTCCTCTCTCTTCAGTTTTAGAATTTTAGAGTTCGTACAGAGATGCCACGAATTTAGTAGATATGTGTATTTTTTTCTAATCACAAATTTCTAAAATGGTATATAGTATTATTATTATTATTATTATTATTATTATTATTATTATTATTATTATATTTGTATATTTATTATATAAATTTATATATATTATTATATATATATATATATATTATATATATATATATATATATATATATATATATATATATATATATGTGTGTGTGTGTATAAATAAATACAAAATCTCTAAGTAAAGGACGACAGTCGAAAGGCCTTGCAGCACTCCGTTCCTTGTCTTTCCTTCGTGGATTTTGCCTTTGTGTATTCATCACGTTCCGTATTTTCGTGATTCAGTTATACATATATATGTATATATTATGGTATGAGTATACATGTGTATATGTGCGCAAGTAGTACTCATGCACACAAGAAAAATCATTCATCTATTAGATTACACTTTATTAACAGTACAGATAATAGATTATCTCCGTTGCCTATAATCTGGAATGAGAAATATCGCAAAATTCCAGCCTCCATTCTTGACGCAGAATCTGGGCTTATATTCCCCATCGGATGAAATTTCATAAGGTGATAGATAACCCGAAACTACATATATACGATTGCCCCATTGGTGATGCCGTGATGATAGGGACCATCAATTTTCGTGTGATATATTGGCGTCTGGTATTTCAGACGTTCGGTCTTTGTCGAGTGTTTCAATTCTAAAGGTGAGTGATGGAGGATCGGGTTTTATTCAGCTGTTTTCCTCAAGCACCCGATTTTCTCTCTCTCTCTCTCGATGTATTGCAATTACATGCAAAGTTTTTTCTTTTCCGATAGAAAGGTTCCCCTAATATGGCAGGTACAGGCAGTTTCCATTTTTTTCCAAGTAGAAATAGCTCTTCTCTCTCTCTCTCTCTCTCTCTCTACTATGGCAGATACAGGCAGTACATGTTTCTTTTTTTTCCTGTGTAGAAATAGGCTCCTCTCTCTCTCTCTCTCTCTCTCTCTCTCTCTCTCTCTCTCTCTCTCTCTCTCTCTCTCTCTAGTTTGACAATACACGCAAGATTTTTATTTCTTTTCACCAAGTACCAAAGCCCTCTAAACGCATTCCAAGAGCAGTGGCAAATGCCGCCAGACTGTGTATCATAACATATTCATTCCAGGCAGCTCACACACACACACACACGCACATTCCAAATCAGCTGATGGCGAATGTCAAGTGGGACCTTCGCCGACTCTAATGAGCCTTTTGGGTCATTCTGGTGGTAATCTAGATGCATACCACACCCGAGTAGAGATCATTATGCTCTGGGAATGGCGGTTTGATGAAGTTGCTTGCTGCACGAGAGAGAGAATCTCTCTCTCTCCTTCTTCTCTTCTTTTCTTCTTCTTCTTTCTTCTTCTCTTCTCTTCTCTCTCTCTCTCTGTCTGTATATATATATAAACTTGTGTGCTAGTGCTAAAAGAGAAGAGAGAAAAGAGAGAGAGAGAGAGAGAGAGAGAGAGAGAGAGAGAGAGAGAGACACACACTGGCACTACCTACTTCCCTATCTGAATTGCAGCGACCATTTACACGAAAAGCCAATATTTCTTGGCCCCTTCAACAAGAGAGAATCAGCTGACACATGTGACTGCGTGCCTTCCACCTGCTGTCAATCAGACTCCTACGCTAACAGCCCATTTAGGCAAACACCCCCACTCCCACCCCACCCTTCGGCACATTGCTGGGTACCAAGACCGCAATCGTTTCTGGGGTGCTCTGTTCTGGAGCCAGCTCCATTACGGAACCATCTTGCCTAGTTTATGCTTTCGACTGAGCTCGTCTCCTCCTTCTTCTTCTTCTTCTTTCTTCTTCTTCTTCTTCTTCTTCTTTAGAAACGGGTCGTTACGTAGATTACGACTTCGGGTGTAGAATTTTCGTGGGTTTTTAGAAAATTCTTTCGATTTCACTCGCGTCTGGTTATAAAGTTGCGGGTGAGCTTGGCACATGACTGGTGATTTTTGGGTGTTTGTGTGCGTGCAAGCGCGTCCATCGCCTCAGTGTTTCTTACCAGTCCTTATTTGGTGTTTTGTAATAAATCTAAGTTTAAGATATTTCAGCAGTTAAGTCATACTCATGAGTTTTTTCGGTGTATATGGTCAATTTTCATGTAGTAGTTTTGTGATTATAATTGCTTATGGTATGAGGTTACGTGAATTTTCATGTTTTTAAAGTTATGTCCTTTTTCATATGCATACATACACATACACACACATATATATATATATACATACATACATCTATACGTATACATATATAGTATTATATATATATATATATATATATATATATATATATATATATATTTTTTTTTTTTTTTTTTTTTTTTTTTTTTTTTTTCAAGAGTTTGATTTACGCCTGAGAGTCGCCTAAAAACCTGAATGTGGACTAAGAGCAATTGAGTCCCAAGCGGAAGTACTTGAAACTAATTGCAGTGCAGGAAGTGAGCTAAAATTAGCAGACAGCTTTTAGATGACGATACCACAAAAAAATTTAAATGTACAACATTGTAGGAAATTAAATGAACCGATCGAATTTCACCTGTAAGCGGGGAACAATCAATTTGAAGAATCAGATAAATTTAGTAAATGATTTAATAAAGACTTAGCAACGAGAGGACAAAAACAAGTCACGCAAACGAGACAATGGAAGGAAGTAATAAAAGAATTGATAATGAACCGATCGAATGTCTCTTGTGAGTGAGGAACAATAAATTTGAAAAATTATATAAATTTTGGTAACGATTAATAAAAAAAAAAAACTTAGCAACAGCAACAAGCAACAAAGGACAAAAAAAAAAAAAGTCACGCAAAAGGCACGATCGAAAGAAACAAAAGCGAGAGAATTGATAAAAGCTTCAAAGAGCCGTGAAGGAAAGTAAGAGGGGTGGGGGGTTGTGGGGGGCGGGGGAATGACGGCAGACGGAATGTAAGAGTAATATCAAGGTTAGTATATAACGGGTGATGTGAGTTGTTAACACTTGCCTTTCGATTATTTTTTGTCTCTTTGATTTTCTTTGCTTATTTACTGGGGGCGGCGGGTAAAGAAGGATTAGGAGAGTGGTGGCCTGTTGCCTGAGGAGAGAGACAGTTTGGTCTCTGAAATGTAGCCTTTATATTTTCCACAGTTTTTGCCTTTCTATGGGCTCTCTTATATTTGATACATACATACATATATATATATTTATATTCTCTCTCTCTCTCTCTCTCTTCTCTCTCTTCTTCTCTCTCTCTCTCTCTATATATATATATATATATATATATATATATATATATATATATATATATATAGAGAGAGTAGAGAGAGAGAGAGAGAGAGAGAGAGAGAAGATGAGAGAACATGGTTTGTGTAGGGTGAATAATCCCAAAGAACTGATCACTTGAGACGTTTAAATATCGAACATGTCGTGTCACACAGTGTGGTCATCGATGCCAAAAATGTATCCATCTTCCTTGTAATATATAAAAAGAAAAAATTCTGGTAAATCTCACATTAACAAAATCCATAGCATAATTTTCTGCCTCTATTCTCAATAAACACTTTTGCCAGCGGCTCAAATTCAGGAGGGAAGTTTAAAGCATGGCTCCCCACAAAAGCAGAGAGAGAGAGAGAGAGAGAGAGAGAGAGAGAGAGAGAGAGAGAGAGAGAGAGAGAGAGAGAGAGAAACGGTATATAGTGTGCATTTTCGTCCCGCCATTATGGAAGGATCAGTTACGATTCGCACAGGAAGAGGCGGAGGAGTGAGTGAGAGAGTGAATCGGGTGGTCCGAAGGTTTTGGCTTTCACGGAGTCTTTGATCTAAAGGTCTTTTGATGAGTGTGAATGGCTTTTTTTTATCTTTTTTATCTTTTTTTCATACAAGTAACTTGTGTTATGTTCATAGGCTTTTATTTATACGTCGGCGTGTATATGGTTTTGATATTTTAGTCGCGTCTCTGAGTTGTGTCTGATAACATCAGGTTTTTAGATTTCTGTAAGAGAAGACTATTCAGATGGCTATTTGTCTGTCCACGAGGTGCACTGTAGGCATTACTTAAAGTTCTTTGCAGCGTTCCTTCGGCCCCAACCTGCAACCCCTTTTATTCTTTTTACTGTACCTCTGTTTATATTTCCTCTCTTCCGTCTTTCTTTCCACCCTCTCCTTACAGTTGTTTTCTAGTTGGTTTCCTCCTGTCACACCTTTCAGACCTCCTTTACTCTCAATTTCCTTTCAGCGCCGAATGACCTCATAGGTCCCAGCACTTGGCCTTTGGTCTAAATCCTATATTTTAGTCTCTTCTCCCCGCTTAACACTTCGGAATTCTCTCAGCAGGTACAAACCACCCCAAAACGTTTGACCATTTTACCAGCATTCCTTGACATTTCGAGCGTAAATATTATTATTATTATTATTATTATTATTATTATTATTATTATTATTATTATTATTACAGTCTCAGCTTTCATTCATATCGAATACCCAAACCTCACTTCCGTAAAGGATATGTGAATCTTCGGCACCTTCACACATTCCAACTTTGGCCTCAATTGGCTATCTTCTGTATCAGACATTTTAAAGGGCTTCTTTTATCTCTGGCTTCCGTTTTGCTTTTTCATGATTAGCCTTAATTTTCGTTCTGACGTCATGTGTGTGTGTGTTTGTGTCATTTAGTATGTTTTTAAATATGGTGGAATGTCGCTATCATTGCAACTAGAGTATGTTACCCTTTTTCCTGCGGATTGTCGTTGCTGGACCAGTATTATCTCTCTCTCTCTCTCTCTCTCTCTCTCACACACACACAAGCAAGTAGTACATTGTAAAACTGAATGTGCTTGTATTTTCTTATATGTAATAATAGGGAGGTCACCATTTTCCTTTCTTTCCTGGAAATCACCCAGAAAATTATGATTCCCTGTCAGACGCGCCTTGAAACGACTCTTTTATATAAGTTTATCTATAAAAGAACCAATTTTTATGAAGTTATCTCTGAAAGAACCAGTTTTTCTAGAGTTATCTCTAAAAGTACCAATTTTTGTAAAGTTATCTCTCAAAGAACCAATTTTTATAAAGTTATCTCTAAAAGAACCAATTTTTATGAAGTTATCTCTAAAAGAACCAATTTTTATAAAGTTATCTCCCAAAGAACCAGTTTTTATAAAGTTATCTCAAAAAGTACCAATTTTTATAAAGTTACCTGTAAAAGAACCAAATTTATAAAGTTATCTCTAAAAGAACCAATTTTTATAAAGTCATCTCTCAAAGAACCAATTTTTATAAAGTTATCTCTAAAAGAACCAATTTTTATAAAGTTACCTCTAAAAGAACCGAAGCAAAAGCATTTTGAAGCAGACGCGTTTATTTATGGAGTACAGCTGCTCACCTTGTAAGACTCCAGATTGGCCGAATACACAGTGTTTACTCTCAATCTCACGCTTATATTTATCTTTTTATTCCATTGAGCGAATCGAATTTGAGGTATTTTTTGCCCTTGTTTAGTGGGCAGTATAATCTCTGTACAGTTGAATATTGATGGTCATATTTACCTTTAATATTATTATATCATTCTTCGCCCTTGCCTTCGGAGTAGGGCGTGTGTCATTTTCCGTGTTGGTCGAGTTCTTAAATCAGCCCTTAGAGTGGCTATATTCTTTTTTCTTACGTTTACAGTGACAAAATAAAATGTACACTTTTATTCCATCTGTGACGTCGGCCTGCAATTATTTGCCTTTTATTTTTCTGTAAAAGAAAACTATTGAGGTCGACTATTTGTCTGTCCGTCCGCACTTTTGCTATCCTCTGCCCTCTGATCCTGAAAACTACTGAGGCTAGAGGGCTGCAAATTGGTATGTTGGTCATCCACCTTCTAATCATCAAACATACCAAATTACAGCCCTCTAGCCTCAGTAGTTTTCATTTTAATGTTAAAGTTAGCCATGATTGTGCGTCTGGCACCGCCAAAGATGCCAACAACGCAGGCCACCACCTGGCCGTGGCTGAGAGTTACATGGGCCGCGCTTGAGAGTTTCATACAGCATTGTACGCTTTACAGAAAACTCGATTGCGCCGAAGAAACTTCGGCCCATTTTGTACTTGTTTCTTTTTATTGGTAATTCCTTTCGGGACTGACCTAAACAGGTTAATTAAGTTGCCTATCAAATATCTCCCTATACTTAATAAAGGGATAAACATCGTGTCTCTATCCGCTCCAAAATAGAGGAAAAAATATCCCGATAATTCGCCTACCGCACTCAACATTTCAGTCCAAAACTCACCGTTGAGAATTCCCACCCTTTGAGCGAAGTCCCGAGGGAATGGGACACGTGAAATATCAAAGACGAAGGGCATCAAGGATCCTCAAATAACGATTTGTGTTTGCCAGGAACACATTGGGGGGAGTCCTTGAGAGGAAAAATTCTCCCCCGTCCTTACAATTATTGCTTGATTGGTCACGTTCAGACTCTGATTTCACATGATAGATTAAAAATGTTCGTCGCCGTCATTCTCTCTCTCTCTCTCTCTCTCTCTCTCTCTCTCTCTCTCTCTCTCTCGATGACCTTTGTTGTTGAAACGCCAGTTTGCTGGTCCATCTATCTACCCCAGGAAGTCTTTGCCTTCATTTTTGTTTGTTAGCTTAATTTATTTCAGTATTGCAGGAAAAGTGGAGTTGGGTACTTATTGGGCACTGTCTGTTTGCTAAGTGGTGGCATATGGGTATGTAAGTGTGTGTGTGTGTGTGTGTGTGTATGATGGATGAATAGTTGTGTGGGTGTATTTTCTGTATAAATTTTGCTCTGTATGTCTACGTTGTTGTAGGAAATACTTTTGTGAGACCAAGTGAAATTACTATTGTTGAAGATTAGGGACAGAATGTCCGCTTAAAAAGGGATTGGTTGTCGAAAAGGATTAGGGACAGAATGTCTGCTTAAAAAGGGATTGTTTGTCGAAGGGGATTAGGGACAGAATGTCTTCTTAAAAAGGTTCCTTGCCACGTGCCTTCGGCTACTAGCTGCAACCCCTTTCGTTCCTTTTACTGTACCTCCTTTCATATTCTCTTAATTCCATCTTACTTTCCACCCTCTCCTAACAATTGATTCATAGCGCAACTGCGTTGAGGTTTTCCTCCTGTTACACCTTTCAAACCTCTTACTCTCAATTTCCGTTTCAGCGCTGAATGACCTCATTAGTCCCAGTGCTAGGCCTTTGGCCTAAATTTTATATTCTATTCATTTAGATACACACTTCCCTTACCTCCTCCTGTTTGCTTGCAGGCACCTCCAGGATGCAGAAATGTTTTCCTGAGAATGAGAAAGTGTTTGTTTATTTTGCGTTTGGAGACGCAAAGTCCTTCCGTAAAGCTTGATAACTGGAAGTAAATATTGACTGTGGAAAGTGCAGTAAGAAATTTTATTTGCCGTTTGTTTACAATCGAATGTTTGATGTAGATGGTGGATGTGAATGTGGAAATAGGTGATACTGGTTATTAAGTAATTATTGTACTGAATGTTTTTGTATACATATATATATATATATATATATATATAGATATATATATATATATATATATATATATATATATATATATATATATATATATATATATATATATATATATATATATATATATATATTATATATATACAGAGGACAAGTTGCCGTTTGAAGATCAGAAATTGCGAAAAGACGTTGCTTAAGATCACATCCTCAGAATAAGTTGGATTTCCTAATCAGGTACTGTGAAACCATGATACTCCAAATTCGTTCCAAAAAATCCGAAATCTCTTCTTGAACTGATTTTGGAATAATTCAGGAGAATCGACTGGGCAATACCACTACGCCTCTCAAGAGGAAGAAGCCCTTGGTGCACTGTAGGCATGACTCAAGGTTCTTTGCGGCGTTCCTTAGGCCTCTAGCTGCAACCCATTTCGTTGCTTTTACTGTACCTCCGTTCATATTCTCTTTCTTCCATCTTACTTTCCTCAACCCTCTCCTAACAAACGATTCATAGTGCAACTGGAAGGTTTTCCTCCTGTTAAACTTTTCAAACCTTTTTATTGTCAGTTTCCGTTTCAGCGCCGAATGACCTCATAGGTCCCAGTGCTTGACCTTTGGCCTACATTTCCTATATTCTATTCAAGAGGAATAAGAACTTGGCCTCTCCAGAAAACAGAGCGGCCTTCAGAGAACGGCCTTCCCTGGGCAGCCTTCAGAGAACAGCAGATGGCCAGCATCACAACTGCAACAAACCAGAATGGTCAAGATCTCGGGAGATCAAGGGGGAATCTCATATATATAAAATAATACTATCTGTCCATTCACTTACGTTCTCTCTGACAGTGAGAACGTTAGAACTCGCACAGCTTAAGGATTTTCAAGTGTAGGTTTAACAGTACGCCGAGATATATACTCGAGAGTAATTATCTTATTTTATCCCCAGTTAAAAGATCTGACCAAGGCCCTGGCTTCGCGTGGGCACTTTGTATTAACACGGTTTCAGTTGTACGTCAGTCTTTACACTCTGTATAATTATATACCAGTCGAATGAGTTTTTTCTGTTACCCAATTTTTTTTTTGGTAACGTCACCACTATTTTAAGAGGGTTGCCCATTTCCTCTCTTGCATTTTAGTCTACCAATTTTCTTCTTTTTTTTTTTTTATTTATTCTCGTCCCTTTCAGGGCGTGGTTAGCTAAAGCCAAAAATATCCAGTTCTGTTACCCCGTTACGTCTGTGTCAATTCTAGCAGAAGGAAAATGAGGCAAAATATTTCCTCTCTCTCTCTCTCTCTCTCTCTCTCTCTCTCTCTCTCCGTAGGCTAGCTACCCTGCCTTTGTGTGGCAGTAAATATGTATCTGTTTATCTATTTATCTAGAGTAAATTCTATCATAAATAAATGAGGCAAAATGTTTCCTCTCTCTCTCTCTCTCTCTCTCTCTCTCTCTCTCTCTCTCTCTCTCTCTCTCTCTCTGTAGCCTCTGCAACTATCTATCTTTTAGCCTCAACGTGGCAAAAAATATTCTCTCTCTCTCTCTCTCTCTCTCTCTCTCTCTCTCTCTCTCTCTCTCTCTCTCTCTCTCTCTCTCTCTACCCTGCCTTGTGTGAGAGCAACTATCTATCTTTTAGCTTATCAACGTGGCAAAAATATTTCTCTCTCTCTCTCTCTCTCTCTCTCTCTCTCTCTCTCTCTCTCTCTCTCTCTCTCTCTTTTAGCTATCTTTGTGGCAACAACTATCTATCTTTTAGCTTATCAACATGCAAAAATATTCTCTCTCTCTCTCTCTCTCTCTCTCTCTCTCTCTCTCTCTCTCTCTCTCTCTCTCTCTCTCTCTCTCTCTCTCTCTCTCTGTAGCCTAGCTACCCTGCCTTGTGTGAGAGCAACTATCTATCTTTTAGCTTATCAACGTGGCAAAAATATTCTCTCTCTCTCTCTCTCTCTCTCTCTCTCTCTCTCTCTCTCTCTCTCTCTCTCTCTCTCTCTCTCTCTCTCTCTGTAGGCTAGCTATCTAAGCTTATCCTGCTCTCTCTCAGGAGAGCAACTATCTATCTTTTAGCTCATCAACGTGGCAAAAACATTGCTCTCTAAATAGCAATAATTCTATACCAGTCTCGTGCCCGTGACAGCGTCTATAAATTTGTCAGGCAATATATCACAGAGACTTACTCTTCTTATAAAAATTTCTCCATAAATTCCTCTTACGAAGAACGAAGGAAATTAGTGTTGATGGCTTATAGAAACTTGAATGGGTTTATTAATATTTGTGTATCTAATGACAGACGAATGTCAAGAGGAAATATTGCTTAGGGTTATTTGATAAGCGGCTGTGCTGTAAATAGTTAAAAAGTGAATATCCATGTTGTCATTAGTGATATTTTTATTTTTATATATATATTTGGAAATGAAATTGTTACATGTATTTGCACATTCTCTCTCTCTCTCTCCTCTCTCTCTCTCTCTCCTCTCTCTCTCTCTCTCTCTCTCTCTCTCTCTCTCTCTCTCTCTATCTATATATATATATATATATATATATATATATATATATATATATATATATATATATATATATATATATATATAAATTAATATAAATTTATTATATATAAATTTATATATATATAATTTATATTTATATTTATATTATATATATATTGTAGTGTATATATATACATACATACATACATACATACATACATACATACATACATACATACATACATACACACACTATTTAAAATCATATTCACTCCCCCCACCGACTTTCTCCTTCCGCCAGCGCATTACGGAATGAAATATCTAAAATATCGTAATTCCTGACCTCTTGCGCTATCTTAATTGCTTCACGTTAAGTTTCTAACGATTCCTAACGATCGTTTGCTCTTTGTACCAGCTGCGCTTGCGCCCTAGCGCAGCCGTGGGGGGTTAGGGGGGGGGAGGATTTGCGCAATTCTGCGTGCGATGGTAAACTTTTCTTTGTGCAAGACTTAAAGGCGGTCTAGACTTTTATCTTTTTTTTTTTTTTTTTGCTTTATTTCAGGGGAAGTATGTACTAGATTTTCCTCCGAGACGTGACTGGGAAATTAGGTTTTTTTTTTTTTTTTTTGTTAATGCATCATTATTTCTTTTCTCTTTATTTTTCTTTTTCTTTTCGTCTCTCGGATATCCAACTTGACGCTAATCGCGTTGGCTTTGTCAGGGATATAATCCATCCACCCCCACTCTCTCTCCTCTCTCTCATTTCTATCTCTCTCTATGTTATATATATATATATATATATATATATGAAATATATATATATATATGTATATATTAATTATCTTTATATATATATGGAAATATTATATTTATATATATGTATATATATTAATTATCTTTATATATATGGAAATATATTTATGTATATAGAGAGAGATATATAGTTATATTTAGTATATATGTATATATATATAAATATATAATTTCTGTTTATATACGTATATATATTTCTATTCATATAATCATTTGCGCTTTGCACATGCAAAACACATTACTCAGTGGAGCCCTCGTGCAAATAGCCAACATAAACACTTCCCACACACACACACACACACACACACATACACACACATACACACACATACACACACACACATCATTTGCGTTCTATGTATTTTCCTCGTCTTTCTCAAGAAGCGGGTGATGATTTCGACACTCGAGAAATCTCTCTCTCTCTCTCTTCGTCTGTCCATCCGCCATTGCCGTGTGGCCTTCACCTTGGGTCGAATGCAGGGAGGAATTTCTCTCTCTCTCTCTCTCTCTCTCTCTCTCTCTCTCTCTCTCTCTCTCTCTCTCTCTCTCTCTCTCTCTCTCTGAGGTGGTCAGATTGCACATCAACTGCGTTGCCTGTCTCAGTAATATATATATGTATATTTATATATATATTTATATATGCAGATATAATTATCTATATATATACGTACACTATGTATGTGTGTATATGTATATATATATATATATATATATATATATATATATATATATATATATATATATATATATATATACATATATATATATATATATATATATATATATATATATATATATATATATATATATATATATATATATGTTTATTTGTTTATTTGTGTGTACATATTATATATATTTTATTATTCTTAACTCACAATCTACAATTTCATTGCTCTCTCATTGTAGTGTAAATACAAATATATAAATATACATCCATATAGATAGATAGATACATAGATAGATAGATAGATTCAAATGACAGCCACTTTGTACCCGCTATACCTATTATTTATCACTTAAAATACATCATAACAATTTGTACCTCTCACAACCTACAATTTCGCATTTCTCTCTCTGATTGCAGGTCAAGTCGTGTCCTCGGAAATCCTGCAGGCGTCAGAGGCAGGATGCCCCATCGAGATGCACAAAATCAGCATCGAGAAGTGCGACGAGATGTACGACAAGGAATGCCGGGGCGACAAATTCATGCCATTCCAGAGGGCGGGTTACGACGACTCGACGGGGCAGAGCCCCAACAGCCCCAGAGAGCAGGTAGGGTGTTATTTTATAGATCCTGTATATATTTTATGTATACATATATATATGTATTATATATATGTATATACCTGTATATATATGTATATGTGTATGTGTATATATACATATACACATAATATTCTTCAGAAGCTTTTTGTCTCGAACGCCTGCCACGCGGCTCCTCGATCCTCACTTGTCTTTCCTTGAATCGGGTCTGAATATGATATTTTCATTCGTGTATTTTTTTATTTCTATTGGCTTTTCGAGTGGCAATCTTATGGGTACTCAAAAATCATTTTACAAAAATATTTGTCTCTCCGTCCGGGCTTTTTCTGTCCACCCTCAGATCTTAAAAACTACTGAGGCTTCAGGGCTGCAAATTGGTATGTTGATCATCCACCCTCCAATCATGAAACTTACCGAATTCCAGCCCTCTAGCTTCAGTAGTTTTTATTATATTTAAGGTTAAAGCTAGCCATAATCGTGCCTCTGGCAACGATATAGGACAAGCCATCACGGAGCCGTGGTTAAAGTTTCATGGACCGCGGCACAAACAGCATTATACCGAGACCACCGAAAGATAGATATATTTTCGGTGGCCTTGATTATACGCTGTAGCAGTTGTACAAAAAAAACTCGATTGCGCCGAAGAAACTTCTGCGCATTTTTTACTTGGGTTATTCTCCAGATATCTATGCAGGAAATCGTAGAGGTCGCAATGTCCCGTCAGTAATGCGCCCGGGATATATATTCTTTCTACCGTTGGGGTTCCCGAGGGGCGTTCACTGCGTCTCAATGACTGTTCAGCCGGTTCTAATTGTGCGCAAATAACTCCTTACCTTCACCTGCGACCTACCTGCGGAGGAAACTTGGTTCCTTTTGGCCCTCGCTCAGTTTGGGTGTATTTATTATATTCTTTATTCTTTGTAGTATTTCACCTCAGCAGTTGAGGAAAAGACTGTTCACAGTGGTTTCCTCGTTCAACGGATTTTTTGTATTTATTTTTTTTTTTTTCATACTGGTTGGCAATCAGTCCAGGAAAATTATTATCACTTCAGTTTGCTTCCAGTTTTAAATATTTTATTTTTTACATTTTGTTTATATAAAATTGCGGGTAGTTAGAAATGAAAAATACGTTTTCACGATATGATAAGTATTTTGAAGCATAACATGCAAAGAAAATACGAGGATATGGGCTTGTAATTGTATACAAATTTATGTTTTCACATTTACAGCTAGTACGGATTGGGGCTGGATTTAATTTGAAAGTCAGAGAATAAATCTGCCATTTTCTAGATATTAAGCAAACAAGAGTACCTGAAACACACAGTTGAGTCATTATCTCTCTCTCTCTCTCTCTCTCTCTCTCGCAGTTTTGCAAAACTTATCAAGTTCCAATCATCATTCTCTCTCTCTCTCTCTCTCTCTCTCTCTCTCTCTCTCTCTCTCTCTCTCCCGCAATTTTTCAAAACTTATCACCCTCCTCCAGTATCATACGCTCTCTCTCTCTCTCTCTCTCTCTCTCTCTCTCTCTCTCTCTCTCTCTCTCTCTCTCTCTCTCTCTCTCCTCGCTCTCTTTCTCTCAAAACTTATCAACCTCCTCCAATATCATACGCAGAATCTCCCTCGTATTATGACGACACCAATACATTTCAATTTCCGTCAAGAGGTGTAATTTCTTCCTGAGGAATAATTAACCTCTCCCAATTTCTGGCCAAGTAACAGGAAAGCGGAGACCCGTAGCTTTCTCTCGTGACTAAGTAACAATGTCAGAAATGGTTTTTGACGCGCCCCGCAAAATGATGATGAACAACCCATCGTACAAAGGAATCACTATTTTTTTCCTCCCTTAATGAACGCAGCCGCTTGAATACGGAGGTCAGGCTTGTTATGAATGTACGTGATGTGCAATTTATTGCAATTTGCGAAGCGAGCTTGGAATTGAGCAATCTTTGGCTGGGTCTGTAAACACCGATACTCGATACGTTTAAGACTGAGATGATTATTATTATTATTGTTATATTATTATTGTTATTATTATTATTATTATTATTATTTTTATTTCTATTAATATTTTTATTAATAGTATTATTATTATTATTATTGTTTTGTTGTTGCTGTTATTATTATTATTATTATTATTATTATTATTATTATTATTATTATTATTATTATTATTATTATTATTATTATTATTATTCAGGAGATGAACCCTATTCATGTGGAACAAGCCCACCACAGATAAATATATATAAATATATAATATATATGTATATATATGTATCCATACTTTTATGTATACAAAGGCGTTCCCTTTGCCTTGACCAGGTCACACCCTTCTTATTGCTTTCAAGAGAATATTCATTTGCATGCAACGAGAGTAATTGACTGACATGAAGTTCATTCGCTTCTAACAAATGGGCCTACTTAGGCCGCAATGTAAGAGTTCTGCTATGATACGAAGTGGCCTTGCTGGAACGGGGTAGGATTTAGCAATCTCACCCCCCTTCCCCCACCCCCACCCCCACCCCCTTTTTGTTCTTCACTTACGGTAGACCTTCATCGAATGCTCAGAGTTGATTTAAATGGAATTCTCCTAGGCGTAAGAAAAGAGTTGAGGAACCAAGAATTCACCTTGGAGTCTGCCGGAGTTGATGTCCTGTCGGTGATACATTTACGGCGAAAGCCGCCCGACAGCTACGCCCATCATTGATTGCCTTCGTCGCTCCGGCTATGGAGTGGGTTGGAGACAGACAGGGATTATTGATATCGGGAGATTGCTGTGCTTTGCAAATGCTGGGGAAAAGAGAAAGAGGAATAATAGGTTGTTTTTATATTTGTGGGTTTCATTGTGTCGTCACAAGTAGGTTCGATGATTCAAACTTACTTTCGTAATTGTAGTATAAAGAATAAATAAATTTAATAATAATAATAATTAGAGAACATTTTTGACATCATTTAACCATTCTAAATTAAAGTCACACATTTTAATTAGAGAAAAGTCTGCCTGCTTCTTGACAGTGCTAAGTGGAATTGCTATTTTTACCCTTGCAAATTTATACTAGGTAAACAGCTGGGCTGATGGAAATTAGCTGACCTCGTTGTATTAGGAATCAATTCAAGGTTTATCAAAAGAAACAGTCTGCTGTTTGTGTCATTCTCATGTTGTGTCAGTTATTCCGTATTTAAAATTCCCGGAGTTATTCAAGGTTATATTTCGGTTGAATAGAAAACTATTAGATGGGAAACGAGACAAACGATTCAACGCTGTAGATACGATGACAGATTTGCGGTTAATTTCAACTTCATTCAGCACACATTCCTCATCTTCCGCACGCACGCACGCGCGCGCAGCGTATGAAAAGACATCACGATGGCTTATAAAGGTAATGAGACCGTCGGAAAGGGGCGGACATAATTAACTCGTTTGTGGTTTTAGTGGTCTGCACCGCGTGACGTCACTCGTTGCTTCTTGCGTGTACAAGAGGCGATAGCCGCTTTTTTTTTTTTTTTTTTCAGAACCTTACACTGATTGCTTGCTTTTCGCAATTAGTGGATTAGTATTTTATTAGAGGGAAAGAGTTAATTAGCTAATAGATAAATTGCTAATGTGTGTGTGTGTGGAATGCTTTGCTTCGCTGACTTTGGAGTTTGGCGAGAGTTTTACTTACCTTGATAATTATGAGACGGTTGCGTGCCATATCAAAACTTGGGCAAAGGTACCTTCATTCGTCGTAAACTTGGGCAAAGGTACCTTCATTCTTCGTAAACTTGGGCAAAGGTACCTTCATTCTTCGTACTGTTGTAGGGGCCAGTGGTGTGTGAGAGAGCGAGAGAGAGAGAGAGAGAGAGAGAGAGAGAGAGAGAGAGAGATGACCGTAGATCGTCGATGTAGCACAACAAAAGTAATATCTGGCAACATACTCAGTTTAAGTGTGAAAGTTAAAAAATTAATGTAATTTATATTAAAACGGTACATCATTACTGTTATTATATACTACAAATTTCAATGACCCAGTATAGGCAACATTCCTCTCTTTCTTAAAAAAAACTGAATTCATTAAATCATTTCCTCACAATCTCTATTACTCACTAATTCTGAACTTGACGGTCGGAACAATTTGAAAACCTGAAAGTCAACACATTAAGTAAATCACCCGTTTTTTACCATTTCACTTTCGGCCTTGTTGCCTGTTCTAGCTAAAACCTTCTTTGAAAGACCAGTTGATTGATCCTCCCTTCCGATTGTTCCTCAAGAGCTTTCGACGGTCAGGACTCCTTTATAAGGAGACGGGAATCCTGTAGGATCCCAACAATAGCTATAATAAGTAGATACAAATCCTTTCAGATTTTAACAAAAACGTTTGGGTGCCCACGTTCGCTTCAGATAAAGCGAGTTGCCAGTCCATCTGCCTCCACGTATAAAATTAAGCAGACTTAGGTTTTTAATACAACCTGAGAAACGGTTTAGTTAAAAACATAACTGATACGTTTGACAAAATTATTAAAATATTAAATTATACCAGATGTACTTATATGTTTTAATTATTTGTTGTTCATTGACTCTCATGTTAAATTTGTTGTTCATTCTGGGAAATTCTTTACATACACACACACACACACATATATATGTGTGCGTGTGTGTGTTTGTGTGTAAATATTCAGATTAAGCTTTTCCCCTAACGGGGGCCATAAGAAAAGACAAAACAAAGATTACAAGAAAAAAAATTCGTACTTTTAACTTACGCTTCGTGAAAAAGAGGCCATTCTTGATCATCATTTCTAGGTAATCCTCCTCCTCCTCCTCCTCCTCCTCCCTCAAAAAGTGTTGATCCTACTTTTCATCCAGATTCCTCACCATTCCTTCCCGCTATAAAAAAAAATAAAAAAAAACGCCCCCTCTCGCGGAGCTCTCAGCCTGAAACCTTATCATTAACCCGCACGCGACTGGAATAACAACTCGCAGACTTTCTTCCCCGTTGACAGCTGATTAAAAGTCCGGACGCGTAGGTTTTACCTCGGCGAAGAGTGCGAGCGTAACAGTAAAATCGTTGGGGAGAGACAGGTAGGACGAAGGGGAAAATGGATGCGAGGCAAGGATTGAGTTACATGAATTAGGTTCGTTTGATGTCGCGTTTTGTTTGGAGGGCGTTCTGACATGGTTGAGTCTCTCTCTCTCTCTCTCTCTCTCTCTCTCTCTCTCTCTCTCTCTCTCTCTCTCACAAACACATACACACAACAGGCGTGTCTTCAATGTTGTGTTATAAAAAGTTTTTCTTGGAGATTATCTTTTCCCGTTTCGAATTGTTTTGTGATTCTGTTTGTTCTTTATTTTCTTTTATTTTGATTTTTATTTCTTTTTATATTTCTATTTTTAAATATTTTCTCATTTACAGGTATTTGTAGAGTGTTATTTATTTTTATTTTTTAATTTTTTTACCTAGTTTTAATTTTTTTTTTTTTTTTTTTTTTTTACTGGGAGCAGCTAAACCAGAATAATGGAGTCTCTTCATTGGTTTTGTGTTTATCCTCAGACGTCTTAAAAACAAAGAGAAACGGAATTAGCAGAAGTGAAGCGTAAATAGCTTTACTTTCGAACAAACGAATCAAGAAAGGAAAAATAAAGCTTGGGTTGTGGGGGGGTTTTGAAAGCAAGTAACACTAGAACCACATTTATGGAACTTTACGACAGGATGAAAAGTCTAAACGTCAATAATCCTTGAAGCTTATCTTCAGTGTGTTGAGTGCAATGTTCATTTTATTGGTCTTCATCTATAGTTACTTCAGTTGTTTTCAGTATTCTGGAAATAAAAGCATGAATTTGAAAGCAAGACCAAATAAGAGAGAGAGAGAGAGAGAGAGAGAGAGAGAGAGAGAGAGAGAGAGAGAGAGAGAATGTGTATTTCCTCATCGAATACCATTATAAGAACAACAAAAAGCACTATCTTTAGTTGATATATACACGGGGAGAGAGAGAGAGAGAGAGAGAGAGAGAGAGAGAGAGAGAGAGAGAGAGAGAGAGAGAGAGAGAGAGAATGTGTTTCCACATCTAATACATTAAAAATAACAAAAAGCACTGGTAACTTCTATCTGTAGTTGATATATATAGAGAGAGAGAGAGAGAGAGAGAGAGAGAAAGATGAATGTGTTTCCTCATCAGCCAAGATAATTAAAACGATAAAAAACACTGGTAACTTCTTTCTGGAGAGAGAGAGAGAGAGAGAGAGAGAGAGAGAGAGAGAGAGAGAGAGAGAGAGAGATGAATGTGTTTCCTCATCAGGCACGATAATTAAAACAATAAAAAAACACTGGTAACTTCTTTCTGGAGAGAGAGAGAGAGAGAGAGAGAAAAAAAAATCTCTCGTTGAAGCTGCAGGTTGTAGAGCGGAATTCTTGTATGCAAATAAAGGAACATTTCCCGACTGTGAAATGAGGGAGGATTGTCCACACCTCTCCGATTCAGCTATGTCTTTTGTTACTAATAGGATTAAGAAGGAGGGTGTCGTCCCGATACAAAGGGAGCTCCTGGTACCGCATATTTATTTTGGATGCTTTTTTTATCTTTCATTTATTTTTTTTTTGTAAGTGTTGGATATGCTTTTTTTATCTTCATTTGCTTTTTTGTCTTCATATTTTTTTATTTTATTTTCTTGTAAGAGTTGGAGATACCTTTTTGTTTCTATTTTATTTTTACAATTTTTTTTCTTTATGTAAGGGTTGGATATGGTTCGGTTCTCGGTTGCAGATTAACAACTAAATGCATGTTTTGTAGCTTTCAAGTGCCAGAAGCACTTGTTTTTTAGCACTTAATGAATATTTCTTGCTGATGGTGCACTTGTAAATGCGTCAGACCAATTCACATTTTGCAGATTTCTTAATATTTAAAAGAAGTATTTAAATTTTCCTATTTTATTTTAGTGAAAGGCCCAACCACTGTACGCGTATTTCAAAGTTAATTGTAATTTCAATTATCCCAATTTTATTTTGTTGCAAGCCCAGTCATTGTACGTTTATTTTAAAATTAATCATAATTTACATTATCCCAATTTTTAGTGGAAGGACCAGCCATCGTACTTCTATTCAGTACCTCTAGATTTCGTTCGAACACAATATTTAGACCACGAAACAGCCACTATCTACTGTTCGCCCAAACACTAATCAGGGTGTTTTGTGAACCTTTCTCCTCCCCAGAGCAACCGGTGTTGATTCAATCACCTGTGGTATCTGTAAATCCTCCCAGTTGGGTCAATTAGAATTTTAAGGGCTCAGCCCTTTTTTATTTTTTATTTTTCTGTCTTGTAGAAGGAAGCTTTTTTGTGGATGAGTAGGCGGCCATATCTACTCCAGATAAAGGTTACCTGTGGCTTTATTGTTTAGATTTTGGTACTAGATGAAACACCCTCTCTCTCTCTCTCTCTCTCTCTCTCTCTCTCTCTCTCTCTCTCTCTCTCTCTCTCTCTCCAGATAAAAGTTACCAGTGTTTTTATTTTCATTATGGTACCAGATGACACACACCTCTCTCTCTCTCTCTCTCTCTCTCTCTCTCAGATAAAAGTTACCATTGTTTTTTATCGTTATAATTATGGTGCCTGATGAGGAAACGCATCCCTCTCTCTCTCTCTCTCTCCAAATAAAATTTACCATTGTCTTTTATTTTAATTATATAGTAGCTGATGAGGAAACTCACTCTCTCTCTCTCTCTCTCTCTCTCTCTCTCTCACTCTCTCTCACTCTCTCTCACACACACACACACACACAATCGAGTTAGCGGCCAGTAGACATTCTAATGTGACTACTGGTTATTTTATTGCCTTTTTTATCCCTTTTTTAACCGTTTCTCGATACTTGTTTGTAGTTAGCAACACAATTCTAAGAATAGATCTTTTTCCCTCAAGGAGCCTTCTGTTTACATTATATAATATTAATGAAATGGCAGACGAAATTAGCATAGACACCTTATATTCCTTTTTTGATACCTTTGTTACTAAAAATGGAGAATCTTATCATTTTGAAAGGAAGGAGTGGAGTCGCACTTTTAATGTTTGAAGAATCTCATATGAATGCCCTTAACTTCAGTTACTTGAAAAGCATTCTCTCTCTCTCTCTCTCTCTCTCTCTCTCTCTCTCTCTCTCTCTCTCTCTCAAGATTGACTGCCTTTTTTGTTTATTCTAGAGGGTTCTTTCAGAGGAAAGATGCATTCCTACTAGCTTTGAAATCTCTGTTGGTTTTTAGTTTTCTGTAAAAGAAAACTATTGTGTCGGCTTTATCTGTCTGTCCGCACTTTTCCTGTCCGCCCCCAGATCTGAAAAACTACTGAGGCTAGAGGGCTGCAAATTGGTATGTTGACCCTCCACCCTCCAATCATCAAACATGCCAAATTGCAGCTCAGATCTATTTTCGGTGGCCTTGATTATACGCTGTAGCGGCTGTCCAGAAAGCTCGATTGGGCCGAAGAAACTTCGGCGCATTTTTTACTCGTTTCGTCTGGCTGTGTTGGTCGTTGCTATGAAAAGGAAGGTTGGCTGAGAGAGAGAGGGAGATTGGCAGCCAGTTGATGCAACTGCTTCTGTTGCAACAACAACAAAAGCTAGTGGCCTTATTTGCCTGTAATGAGATGGTCAGGCGTCAGCAATTTCCTTCCCAGGAGGGTAAACAGAGAGAGAGAGAGAGAGAGAGAGAGAGAGAGAGAGAGGGAAACCCGTCCCGAACGCTGCATGTATAATGTAAGTGCCTTTGATTAATGATAGGGTATAATGGCCTTGTCAGGTGGAACGCTCTCGAAGCGTTCAGAAAAGAGACTCTGAAAGGCCCAGTACATACACCCCTCGATGGTATCACCTCCTTTATGGCGTTTTCTTGTGGTCGAGTTCACCCTCCTTCTTCCCGCCTTTAGTGTATTTTGGCGGGAAAGTCTGGAGCGAGCTAGAGAAGATTGGAGCTTTATGTCGAGGTGATGAAATGGCCCGTTTATGAGTTTGTGTATATAGACGTTTAAAAAAGTTTAAAAGGGACCAGTAACCCGGTGTATCTTGATGGGGGCAAGTTGTTGCCCCTTCGTGCCAGGGCACTCTACTGAAATTAGAAACGGGGCTATGAAGCAATCTTATCTCTTTCAGCCTCTCACGATCGCCCAGGACGCTAACGCTCGCGACTCGAGTGCCGTGTTTTACTATGCTTGGTTAATTAGGAGCACTTATTCTCTCTCTCTCTCTCTCTCTCTCTCTCTCTCTCTCTCTCTCTCTCTCTCTCTCTCTCCGGCAACCGAGGCGTAATTGTAACAGTTCTTAGAAGCCTTGGCGGTAGGCCTAAACCTTGGTGGTTTTAGGCCTACGTTGAATTTATTCCACAGTTACTTGTAGGAGGCAAGCGGAGATTGGGCCTAATAATAAAAAACGAGCCTATTTCTGTAGGTAAATAAAGACGGCGTTTTGAAACCAGAGGTGTATAGGTCTACAGGTAGAAACTTTAAAGAAATTCAAGGTCTGATTATGTATGGTAATTACTTGGTCCTTTTCCCCCGAAAAATGGTAATTGTTGATCACGCTTTTAGCCCCCTTGTTCTTTTCCTTCCATTTTTGTGTTTCCTTTGCTTTCCTCTCCCCTCTTCTTCCTTCCATTAACCCTATCTTTCTTTCTCTTATTATTTATATAGCATAACTATCCTTCTTGTACAGGGATCCACGGCCGAAATCACTGATAGAAGCTCTTATGGGTTTTTATGTCAGTAATTGAAAAGTTTCTCTCCTCGTTAGAAGTATTGACGGTTTTAATTTGATTTCTCTCTCTCTCTCTCTCTCTCTCTCTCTCTCTCTCTCTTTCAAGAAATCTACGTATTACCATTTGATTTTTTAACCAATTCATTATATTTCAAACGTTTGTTACACAAAACACTTTCAGACCAACGTATGCAAACAATAGAGAACAGATTTTTTCCAATAATTTAAAAATTATTTTCGGCAACATAGGTTTTTTCCAACAAGTTAAAATTTATTTTTGACATAAAACAGATTTATTTCCAACAATTTAAATTTTTTTTCGAAATAAATTAGATTTTTTCCAGCCATTTCAATTTTATTTTCGGCAGAACAAAACAGATTTTTTCTAACAATTTAAAATTTATTTTCGTCATAAGAAAAAACATTTTTTCCAACAATTTACAAATTATTTTCGACATAACAAAACAGATTTTTTCCAACAAGTAAAAAATTATCAAAAATCATTTCCATCATAACAAAACAGATTTTTTATTTAGTTAAAAATTATTTTCGACATAATAAAACGATATATTCCAATTTATAAAAACATTCATTTATATTTTATTTTATTTTAATTAATTAATTAATTTATTTATTTGTTTATTTCCCTTTCAGCTGAATTACGTGACCTCGTGGCTGGACGGGAACTTCGTGTACAGCATCAGCGAGGCCAGACTGAACATGTTGCGATCCTTCGAGAACGGAACGTTCAGGACTCATCCAGGCGATCCCAGTTTACCCCCGCGGAATCTGGAGCGCATCCCCATGGCCAACAACCCCACCCCCCATGTCCTGAAGATCCTTAGCCCGGAAAGGATGTACCGTAAGTTCACTTTAACATACCTTTTGTTTGTTGGTTGGGTTGTGCTGTGTGGGATTTGATGTACGATGTTTGTTTATTTTTTATATCAGGTGCGTTGTGTAGATTTGATGTAGGATGTTTATGCTTTTTTTTATATCACTGTGCTGTGTAGGATTTGGTGTACGATGTTGGATGTTTATGCTTTTTTTTATATCAGCTGATGTAGGATTTTTATGTTTTTTTTATATCAGCTGTGCTGTGTAGGATTTGTTGTACGATGTAGAATGTTTATGCTTTTTTATATATCAGCTGTGCTGTGTAGGATTTGATGTACGATGTTTCTGCTTTTTTATATCAGCTGCACTGTGTAGGATTTGATGTACGACGTTTATGCTTTTATATATCAGTTGTGCTACGCAGGATTTGACGTAGGATGTTTTTTTTATATCAGCTGCGCTGCATGGGATTTGATGTACGATGTTCATCCTTTATTATATCAGTTATTCTGTGTAGGATTTGATGTACGATGTTTATGGTTTTTTATATCAGCTGTGCTGGTAGAATTTGATGTACGATAATTCTGCTTTTTTATGTATCTGTTGAATCTTAAGATGTTTGTTTTTTTATGCTTCTTGAATCTTGTTTACACGCATCACGCCTTTTCGCTGTGGCTATCCTTGTCATTTGAAGGATTTATTTTTACTTTCATTATCTTTTATACTTCTTTTTTAAATCTATCAGTGGCTCTGTGATTGCAATACAGTAGTTTTACAGTATTCGTAAAGTGGCCTAAATTTTATGCTTTTGAAGGATTTATTGTGTTCCGGTCAGCTTCAATTTCAGTCCCATTTTTTTATTAACTTTGATCATTTAATTTTATCTAAATCTAAAATTTGCAGAGTTTTGTTACCTTTCTTTTTCCTTTTTAGTTTTATTCAGTTAAATTACCTCCAGTTTTATTTTTTAGATTTTATGAAGTTTCCAAGCTTCCGTCCACTTATTGTTTGATGAATCTAATTTTTATTTATTGCCTCTTTCCGTTGCTTGTGTATTGAAAGTATTCTCCACGTTAATTTCGTTGTATTTAATAGTTTTTTGTAATGTTCAGAACCAGATATACCATAGATAATTTAATTCTGTTTTTTTTTTTTTTTGTTTTATTCAGTTTCCAGGCTTGCTTCCAATTTTTTTATGATATAAAGTTTTATGTTCTACGTCTTCCCATTGCTTGTGTATTAAAAATATTTTCCAATTTTGTTGTGTTTAATAGATTTTTTGTAATGTTCGGGAACAAGTTGTATCGTAGATATTATTATTCTGTGTTGTATTTAATAGTTTTTTTATGTTCTGTAACCAGTTGTATCATAGATTATTGCATTCTATGTTGTATTTAATAGTTTTTCTAATGTTCAGGAACCAGTTATATCGTAGATATTCTGTGTTGTGTTTAATAGATTTTTCTTATGTTCAGGAACCAGTTGTATCGTAGATAATTGTATTCTATTTTGTATTTAATAGACTTTTTAATAGATTTTTATGTTCAGGAACCAGTTGTATCGTAGATAATTGTATCCTGTATTGTATTTAATAGACTTTTTAATAGATTTTCTTTATGTTGAAGAACCAGTCGTATCGTAGATAATTGTATTCTATATTATATTTAATAGACTTTTTATTAGATTTTTTCTTATGTTCAGAAACCAGTCGTATCATAGATAATTGTATTCTATATTGTATTTAACAGACTTTTTAATAGATTTTTCTTATGTTCAGAAACCAGTCGTATCGTAGATAACTGTATTCTATATTGTATTTAACAGACTTTTTATTAGATTTTTTATATGTTCACGAACCACTTACACTGCAGATTACTTCATTCTGTTTCATCTCCCCCTCCAGTCCTAGGCGACCAGCGAACCAATCAGAACCCGGCCATATTGGCCTTTGGCATCCTGTTCTTCCGTTGGCACAACGAACAGGCCCGCAGGGTCCAGGAGGAGAACCCGGACTGGGGCGACGAGGACATCTTCCAAAGGGCGCGGAGGCGCGTCATCGCCCACCTTCAGGTAAGGAGGGTTTTTTTTATAATGTCGGTTTTTTCGTTAGTGGTGATTGAAGGTTTTTTTCGTATTTATATTTATTTATTTTATTTATTTATTTATTTATCTATTTATTTACTTA
Source organism: Macrobrachium rosenbergii (assembly GCF_040412425.1). NCBI lineage: Eukaryota > Metazoa > Arthropoda > Malacostraca > Decapoda > Palaemonidae > Macrobrachium > Macrobrachium rosenbergii. Next base: position 33,117,936 of record NC_089771.1, read on the forward strand.
TTTATGTATTTATTTATATATTTATCTATTTATTTACTTATCTATTTATCTATTTATTTGTGTCTATTTTTCTTATTCATATTTATATATTTATCTCTTTAGTTATTTATTTATTTATTATTTATTTATTTACTTATTTATCTATTTATTTATCTGTTTATTTATTTAATGGAGAATCAAGAGTGGTTACTTTTCATAAGAAGAAAGGCTGGAAAATTCAAAATTTAAAAAATTATCTTTAATTGTGAAATTTGACAAGCAAGAAATATTAGAGTGAGCGAGTGATTGCGAGATCGCACAAAGGCAAAAAATGCTTTTGCATGAATGAGATAGATCGTAATTAATTGAGGAATGATGAGGACTGATATGAATAATTAATGAGTACTAGCTTGGATTAAGTCACGTGATTTTTAGTCATAGGTAATTGTAATTGAATGACGAATCGCGAGTCCCAAGGTTTAGGAAGTGAGGTAGAGAAATGGTTCAAATGATTAACAGCCCTTAGGGAGGTGGGGTAGTGCCGCCAGTGCATCTCATGCGGTCCACTGTAGGCAAAACTTAAGGTTCTTTGCAGCGTCCCCTCGGTCCCTAGCTACAACCCCTTTCGTTCCATTTACTGTACCTCCTTTCATATTCTCTTTCTTCCATGTTACTCCTCAACCCTATCCTAACAATTGATTCATAGTGCAACTGCTTTGAGGTTTTCCTCCTGTTAAACCTTTCAGCGCTGAATGACCTCTTAGGTCTCAGTTCTTGGCCTTTGACCTAAATTCTATTTCAATTCAATTCAGTTCAAAATTATTAACTCTCGCCTTTACTATCTACGTAATCAAACGTTAAAATGTCAAGTCTTTATCCGGTCAATTCAGATCCAGATAGGAATTAATTTTTTTTATATATTTGAAGAAGAAAAAGAAATTCTTTGTATCGCCCTGAGGTGATGAAAATTTTCTCTTGCGAGTGAAATCGTTGAACAATTTAGTTTGTATTTTCTTGGGCCGTAAGTCTAAGATCTAAGCTGACTTTACCTCCTCTGAAACGTACCCTTGAGAGAGAGAGAGAGAGAGAGAGAGAGAGAGAAGAAGTGGTGCAGTGCAGTAAATCAGATACGATCAAGATTTATTCGATACGAAAAAAAAGTGGGAAATATATGCAAGTGTTTTAAAAGGAAAGAGCTGGTTAATTTATCGTATGACTTACGCGGTCTTTTGAGGGACAATTTATATGGTCATTGCAATGAGAACTGGCTCTCCACCCACACGGTTCACTGTCGCATTTACACACACTCAAATACAGACACACACACACACACACACACACGTTCCATAGTCTTTTTTTATTTTGATGTGTTTAACTATCTTTTGTTTTTGTCATCGCCATTAAACATTTGCCTTCGTTTTGAAGAATTTCCGATATTTTTGGTTGTTTTAAAACGATTATGTATCAACATCAGATGTGCGTCAAGTCACAAAAGAACACAAGTGCTTTTAGAAGCTAACACGTAACCAAGCCATGTAGGACCCTCCCCAAAAATTTTTTCTAGCTACTGACCGTTTTTTTTTTTTCTTCTTCTTCTTCTCCTCCCCCAACTCTTCAAGTTCCCCAAGAATTTGGCAACCCGTCCTTAGGCCTACATTTAGGCCTAGACCCGAAATGGAGCTGGAAATGTCGACATAAACAAACTGTGGAGCTGATAGATTAAATGCCCCTTTGAACTATCTCTCAAAGCTTGATAAAGATGTATCTTGGGAGAGCACAGAACAGAGGCTTTTTGCTGAACACGGCCCAAGGTTCTTCGGTATTGTAGGCATTTATTTCATGGACGGGGGTTGTTTTGGGGGGGGATGTCAGATGTTTGTCTGCAGACCCATTTTAATTCGGCGTTGATATATATGAGGCTCTCGGGAACGGATTGGTGAAAGTCTAGCGTGTGTGTTTGTGTGTCTGGAATCCCAATCAGGATGGGATTGTAACCTTTGGGGGGCAGTAAACCCTTTGTTTTTTTTTTTAACCCCTGCTCCTTCTCCGTAGGGGGTTAGTGCCGTCAGTTACCTCATGCGGCGCACTGTAGACATTACTAAAGGTTCTTTGCGGTGTACCTTCGGCCTCTAGCTGCAACCCCTTTCGTTCTTTTTACTGTACCTCCTTTCATATTCTCTTTCTTCCATCTTCCTTTCCACCCTCTCCTAACAATTGATTCATAGTGCAACTGATTTGAGGTTGTCCTCCCGTCACACCTTTCAAGCCTTTTTACTGTCAGTTTCCGTTTCAGCGCTGAACCACCTCAAAGGTCCCAGTGCTTGGCCTTCGGCCTAAATTCCATATTCGTATTCATATCCATTCAAATACAGATCAAGGTTTGAATTGGTTCTTGATGGTCGCTTCAGCAGTTGCCTTAGTAAGATTTATGATAACATGAATGACCAGAGCGTCTAGTGAAAAAATGATTGACTGTATTCTATTTGTGTCGTCTATAATGAGCTGTGTATATTTATATAATTCATACATTTATATAATTCATATTCCATCCTTTTACTGTAAATAAAAGAACGTTGCTTCATATAAGTTTGTTACTTAAATTTGGTATTATTTATTTTTTACGCATTTCATTTTATGCAAAGGCCCCAGGCACTTAGCAAATTCAAGTGAAAGGAAAAAGTGAGAATCTACCCTTAGGAAAAATTTTTATAATATTTCACAAACTCAAGGTCACGAGTCGATCACTCTTCCATACCATTCACTTCTAGAAAGGATTTCTCTTTCACCTTTTTCAATATTCGAGTAGCCGAGGTCCATCAGATCGCTTAACCTTAAGGGACCGGGATTATTTTGGGCAGCCTTTCCTGCCTTGTTCTCTGTATCAGAAAAAAAACAAGGAAAAACTACAACCTGGTATTTTCAAGCCTGACAGCCGAGTTGAAATTCTGAGCCCCAGAATTGAGCAGTCTGAGGGGGTTGCTTTTCCAAGGGAGAAATATGGCAAATAATGTGGTTTGACTGATGCCACTAAGAGGCCACCTGAGGGAAGATACACTGACCTTGTCTACGGAGTTCAGCAGGGCAGTAGTCCCAGATCATTTCCTTTTAAGTGTAGATTCTTCCATTGCTTGATCGAGGGAAAGATAGAATCAGATACAGTAAGGAAACAATCATGGGATACCAGTAATCAGTATGCAGCGCCGGAACGTATCACTGACATTTAATGAAGACAGTGACAATGCACATTTCCCCAATAACTTGGGGGTATAGATTGCATGATTCGGAGGTTCATATTACTTTCTGCGTATTATGGTATTCATTGGTATTTCGGTCGCGGCGTTGCTGTTTTCCACCAATTTGTTCAGGTCTTTTTATTCCTTGGTTTGTTGGCGTCCTGTGCCCTCTTGGTTTTACAGGTAATACGTCGGTCTTGTGTTAATTGTATGTATCGAATGACACCGTAGAGCTGTACGTACGTATGTCCGGTCCATTCTATTTGCGCGTTGTTTTTGTGATTTCAAATATCATGATGGTTGAAATGACCTTATTTTGCTCCAGTTAATGTCGTGATATCCTTGGACCATTGCGCAGTGTTTTTATTCTATTAAACAGCAAAGACATCAGTGTATTTCTCAAGCGAATTAAAACGTCGATCCCCGCAAGCACCATCACTTGATGACCTTTAGATCGGCTCTCCCAGTTTCTCGCGAAGTCACTCTTTCGACGAAGTCTGCGCCAGTCTTTTCCCGTCTCCTTTTCATTCCTCCTTGTTCGTTCACCACGTCATTCATGTCTGGTCTATCCGGATGTGCCTTGTTCGACGCATGCGCTGGTTCCGCATCGAGAGAAGCCTACTCATTCGGGAAAAAGGTGTTTTTCGTGACTTTCCACCTGTGGCCCAGCTCGTGGCTCCGTTTGTCCGCGCGTTCTGTCAAGTTCCTCGTTTTTCAAGGCTGGGCCGCCTCGCAGTTTTGCTTTGTCGGTCGCGTTTTCATTAGCTGGTCGGGTTCTAGGCTGCTGAAGGTTGATTCGAAACTCTCTGTTGTACGTCGTCAATTTAATACCGAACGTAAGACCAATGTGTTTATTAATTAAACATGAAGAATTACATCGAAGTAAGCGTCTTCGGATGATTAAGATAAAATTTGATGCCGTAACAGAAAGAAAAGCTTTGAAGTGTAAGGCATTCTCAAGAATTAAACTTAGTCACTTCAATGGAGTTGGCAATTTTGTAGAGGTGGAGTATTGCAAGGCGTTCTTCTTTCACCCAGTAATTCACAGTAGTGTATTCCATCTTAGATTCTGTCTCACTCATGATCCTACTCACAAAACATTCTTGAGCACGGCTTGAGTAGAACAGACCCATCTGCTTGTCTGAGCTGCCCCTGGTGGGTGGGGCCTTCTGCGAAGGTGACTGTAGAGAGAAAATGAAGTCCAGTTGGAGCGCTCAAGATTGAGACAGACTGAGTTTGTACTTTTATGAAAGTGTGAAACCATTTTCATTCAAATTCGTTCAGTTATCTTATTGAAGACATTGTTTTAAAGCAGGATAAACAGGTTAATGTGAGTTTTAAATCCCAACTACCCTTTGTGGCTTTCAGTACTGAGGATGTCTTCGGCGTATGTTTATATATAGTACTATTTTGGATTTCTCTCTCTCTCTCTCTCTCTCTCTCTCTCTCTCTCTCTCTCTCTCTCTCTCTCTCTCTTTACATATTTGGGGAAAGTGGTACGAATTGTAGAAATATGAAAAACAAGAATCTGGAATTTAACTTTCAAAATCCTCTAAAATAGATCAAAGAGATTTTGGCACGTCAGATATCTCCTCTCTCTCTCTCTCTCTCTCTCTCTCTTCTCTCTGTATGTTTACATATTTGCGGAAAGTACTGTAGTACCAGTTATAGAAATACGAAAATAAAAAATCTGAAATTTACCTTTCAAAATCCCCTGAGACAGATCAAAGCGCTTTAAGCGCGTCTAGTCTCTCTCTCTCTCTCTCTCTCTCTCTCTCTCTCTCTCTCTCTCTCTCTCTCTCTCTCTCTCTGTGGCACCCCTGGTGGTGAAAAGTAGCAGAGCGTGAAGGACGCCCGTTGCAACATTTCTGTCACGCAGTTCCTCTAGGCACTCTTCCTCACAACCACTGCTGCGGCTACCAAAGCCAAAGCCGCCTCCCTACCCTCCCCCTCTCTCCCTCCCTCCCTTCCCCTCCCTCCTCCCTCTCCCCTCCTCCTCCTCACGAACTCCTCCTCCCACGCCTCCTTCAGTACTTTCCACTCCTCCTCGAATACATTTGCAAGAGATTCCGTGGCCTTGTGATCTAGTTATTGATTTTTTTCCTATCGTATTTGTTTTTCTTTTTAGATTTTAACAGTCTTTAATATTCTGCCAATATATCTACAATAATAATTCTTTTATTATTAATAATTATTATTCATTAATTATTATTATACGTAGCAAAATAACAGCTTATACAAATTATGTATCTGATTATTTCGTCGAGCTCCGTGGTCACATTCCGATGGCACCTTCGAGTTCATGGTTGAATGCTTTGCCGTTGCACCTTACTGTTGAGTCGATTCCTTTTGACGCCTTCCTTGGTCAAGACTTTCTGGGTTTCGTTGGTCCAGCAAGAGAGAGAGAGAGAGAGAGAGAGAGAGAGAGAGAGAGAGAGAGAGAAATAAACTAGACGTGCTAAAAGCTCTGTGGTTTATTGTAGAGGATTTTGAAAGTTAAAATCCAGATATCTGATTTTCATATTTCTGTAATTCGTATCACTTTCCTCAAATATGTAAACAGAGAGAGAGAGACAGAGACAGAGAGAGAGAGAGAGAGAGAGAGAAAAAAAAATAAGCCTAATTGCCCTGAGAGAGAGAGAGAGAGAAAATAAGCCTAATTGCCCTGGCTTAGAAATCGAATGTTCTAAAACTACTGTTTGTTGGAGCCGATGTGAAAATGAGTATGTTTGTTTGTGCGTTTGTTTGCGTGTGTGTGTGTTTGTTTGGCTACGAAAATTTCCTTCGGAAAATAAGCTTTTTAGATTCACAAAACCGTAATTCGTAAGTTAAATATTTTATTTGGTAAAAAATCAACACAAATATACATATATATTGTTTATATATATGTATATATATATATATATATTATATATATATATATATATATATATATATATATATATATATATATATATATATATATGTAATATATATATATATATATATATTTATATATATATAAATATATATATATATATACACACACATCTTATTTTTATAGTTGGAAAATTAGCTTTGTAAATTCCTGATTATCTGCCACTGAGAATAACCTATGTAACCATAAGTAACCCTCCTGAAAAAAATAAGACATTTGCCACTTTGAAAATAAGCCATATTCCAACGCTAAGAGAGGCCCCATTGAAAAGAGACCCTACCTTTTTCGGAATAAATCTCCGCCCCTTGGCCACCAGATGCTCTGGAAAGACCTGGAAAGACAATTCAGGGGGACCTAATTGCAGTGCGCATACCATAGAGTGGGTCGGGTCCTTTAGCGAGGTTCCCCAATGGTGCCCTTTGCGTATCACGAACCGTCCATTTATTGCAGGCGTTAGATGGCAGTTAAGATTCGGAGATTCTACCTCTCCCCTCGTATCTCATGAAGAAAAGCTAGTATAAAATGTGCCGTAGTTTCTTCGGCGCGTTCGAGTTTTCTGTACAGCAGTTTTCAAAGACTTGGTATCTGTTTCAGAAGATATGGGGATTTTATTTATTTATGTATTAATTTGTTTCAAATATTTACGAGGCGTTTACAGAGAATTGTGAGCTTGCTTTTTTTACTTTATTTTATTTTTTTTAGTAATATTTAATGTGTTATCGTTGCTGTAGTGATTTTAAAGTAAATATGCCCGTCGCTTATATCAGTTTTTCGGAGCCACCCCTTATTAAACAAATACAAAAATTCTGTATTTTTCTGAATGCAAAATACCTGTTGAATTTTGTACCTAGCCCAGACCTGGTATCTAATACGATAAGGAGCGAAATGCTTTCAGTGATACACATGAATTAATATCTATCATTTGTGACCTCGTGTGACCTCGTCTTCCCCTTTGACTTCATGAAAGCACAAGCACTTCTAAATGCAATCTTAACGAGAGGCGGGAATAGGTTGCTTCTGATCGCAGTGGCCGGGAGATATAGAAGTGATATATTTAAGTAGCTTTGCAACCTTAATGGTACCCATGTGGTATTTATGTTGTCTGTGCAAATCATGCTCTCTCTCTCTCTCTCTCTCTCTCTCTCTCTCTCTCTCTCTCTCTCTCTGTGAGCATTTAAACATAGGAAAGTGTGCAGTTTTCAAACCAATCTCTCTCTCTCTCTCTCTCTCTCTCTCTCTCTCTCTCTCTCTCTCTCTCTCTCTCTCTCTCTCTCATTTTACAAAAGTTAATGCCCTTACATGCTTTGCGTAACTAAAAGAAAAATAAATAACCCAGCAATAAACATCAAAGAACTCATAAAATACGAAATCTATTGCAACAATCGGGCGAGAGAAACCAAAACAGGTGGCCCATCAAATAAAAAAATAAAAAAAAAAACAGCAGCAGGTTCATTGGAACAGCTAGGCTATCGCCAGTCAAGCGTTGAGGAGGAGGAGGAGGAGGAGGAGGGGGGTGGGGAGGAGGCATTAGAGGGCATTTATCACAAACAATCTCGCATCTCGTCGAGAACCAATCAGCTGCTGCGGATATAAAATTGGCCTCCCTAGGCCTGCCTCGCTTTCGGCCTGCCTGGTTCGTGTCTCTTTGTAAACTTTAAAAATCAAGTAAGAAGCTGTATGAGACTCAGCCGCGGCCCATGAAACTCACAGTTTTCGGCCTGTTTGGTTTTTGTCTCTATAAATTTGAAGAAACAAGTAAAAAATGCGCCGAAGTTTCTTCGGCGCAGTTGAGTTTTCTGTACAGCGTATAATGCTGTATGAAACTCTCAGCCACAGCCCATGAAATTCTCACCCGCCGCCCATGAAACTCTCAGCCACGGCCCGGTGGTGTGGCCTGTGTTGTTGGCACCTATATCTGCGCCAGACTTATGATCATGGCTAACTTAAATAATAAAATAGACTGCTGATGCTAGAGGGCTGCAATTTGGCATGTTTGATGACTGGAGGGTGGATGATCAGCATACCAATTTGCAGCCCTCTAGCCTCAGGAGTTTTTAAGATCTGAGGGCGGACCGACAAAGTGCGGACGGACAGACAAAGCCGGCGCAATAGTTTTCTTTTACAGAAAACTAAAAAGTTATCTATATATTTATTTCGGTGGTAAACTTCGCAGAAGTTCTGTAGGGCGTCAGTTCTGTCAAAATAATTGTATATTAATTCATTTTTAAATGTAACTATTTTCTCCATTTAAATCATTTTATATACATGCTCTCAGTAGGAGACCATTCAACGACTTAAGACAGGTGATGCACTCTGCCACTTGACCTTTTATCTTCGCATATTATTCAAAGCCTTGTTTGGAAGCCTTAAAATTATAAGTGTCTCTCTGGTACATACAAGGATGACGATGATATGGTTTTTTCTTAGATTGTTGGAGTTACAGGCACAATGAAGCTTGTTGTTTTTTTTGACACTTTGTAGTCTGCAATCTAGGTATTAATTTAATTCATAGATTGTTGGAGTTAAAGACACAATAAAGTTTTTTTCTTTCATTGTTTATAGTCCTCAGTCTGTGTTTTAATTGGTTTACCAAAAAGCCTTTAATACTTCAGAGAATAGTTTTGGCATGTGACAAGAAAATGGTAATTATCAGAGCAACTTGATGGCGCGCGCGCTACGCTGCGCTGGAACCCGGCTCTGGCCATCTTTGTTGCAATCCTCAGCCGGAAAACTATAGTTTTAAAACTCTCGTTAAAGAAAAAATATATCACAATCAGATTCGCCCATTTTATTTATAAAAACAGCCAAAAAATATATATATATATATATATATATACGAGATATATTTGCTGGTTTTCCATGGATAAAATGGGCGATTCTGATTGTGACGTATTTTTTCTTTAATGAAAGCTTTAAAACTTCATAGCTTTTTGGTTGAGGATTGTAAGTTACACACACACACACACACACACACACACACACACACACACACACACACACACACACACACACACACACACATACATATATATATATATATATATATATATATTTTTTTTTTTTTTTTTTTTTTTATCCTCACAAGAATTCTCAACATGGAAAATCTTGAAATATCTTCCCAGTCATCAGCTTGACTCCTATAAAACCTTTGGCCTTATTAAAAAAAACCACTTTCATCGGGTAAAACCACACCGCCCGCCCCCTAACCTCATTAAGGTAATCACCCTGTTGTCAGTCATTCTCTCGTCCTCTCTGATAAGGGCGATAAAGGAGACAGTTGAAAAAGACTTGAGACATAGGTTTAGTTGAAAAAGGCTTGAGAAACAGTTTTAATTTTGGGTGGGTGGGATCTGCAGTTAATTGCGTTCCTGGTCTACTGTGTTGGCTAAGTTTTCTATCAGTTATCTCAAATATCATCATATGCAGAGATAATTTTTCAGGTAACTGATGCTTTTAGTGGTCGATATTAGAATGGAAAATATTGCCAACATCAGTTTGGTTATTTTTCGTCATCATTTGTCATCATGTGATTCAGAATCATGTGATTAAATTTTAACTTCATTTTTAGTTTTTCTGTAAAAGAAAACTGTTATTAGCTGGCTTTGTCTGTCCGTCCGCACTTTTTCCTGTCCACCCTCAGATCTTAAAACTACTGAGGCTAGAGGGCTGCAAATTGGTTTTGTTGATCATCCACCTCCAGTCATCAAACGGCCAAATTGTTACACTTCTAGCCTCAGTAGTTTTTTTTTTTTTTTGGGTTAAAGTTAGCAGTCATAAACGTGTTTGGCAACGATATAGAATAGGCCACCACAGGGCCGTGGTTAAAGTTTCATGGGCCGCGGCTCATACAGCATTATACCGAGACAACTGAAAGAAATATCTACTTCCGGTGGCCTTGATTATATACGTTGTCGCGACTGTACGGAAAACTCGATTGCGCCGAAGAAACTTCGGCGCATTTTTCACTTGTTTTAGAATTATCATCACAACGTCGCTGCTACCAGCTTGTTCATACGATGATTAATCATCGTCATCATCATAACGATCCCAATTCATACTGACGACTTGATCATTATCATCATCATCATCATCTTTGCCATAAGCATCTGGTACAATAACAATGCCTCGTTACATTTTTTTTTTTTTATTCCTAATTAAAATGGGCTTGGGGATGTTGCCCAACCTCGACAGGGCTACGGACAAAAACTGTGCCTGAGATAAGGGGAAAGTGCGTGTAGAATCCGCTAATTGAAAATCTAGTTTGAGAGAGAGAGAGAGAGAGAGAATCCTGGATTCTCTTCATGAGTGTGTAAGTAAAAAGAGAGAGAGAGAGAGAGAATCTTGGAATCTTTTCATGGTTATGTACAGTAGGTAAAGCTAGAGAGAGAGAGAGAGAGAGAGAAAGGGCGCCTGTCGTGAGTTCTCGTGCTGAAAAGTTTGGCATCGTTAATCAGAGGCCCCTTTGAAATCGTGGAAGCAGATTGCGTCTATTACAAGTAATTGGTGACGTAATACCTTTAATAATAGCAATTAACTTTCGCAGCCATTCATTATTTCTTCATTGAATTGATCGTAAGGCATCTGGGACTTCATTTTTCCCTTTATATGCAACTTACGTCGAAGCCGTCTTGACCGGGTCGGCTTTAAGTAAGCGTCAAGAATTGTTGCCAGATGTTGCCATTCTTTTGATTAATAAAGTTGATGTACATTTATATTGAATCATTTTATTCGGGTGTGTGTATATGTGTGATGATATGCAATATTTTATATTATATCAGAGGGACATCTGTGAATATCTTAAAGATTTTAAATATTAAAAGCTAAAATCATTTAATATTCTTTCAGAAGTATTGTCTATCAGTAATTACTGATTACCAGTATGATATAATTAACATTATATTAGTTTTTTCTTAGGAATTTGATTTTTCGTCGTTTGCAGATTTTTTTATTAGATTTGTATATAATTCTTGGAACAATGAAGATCTGTAATACTCCAGAAATGGCCATATTAATAAACAATTGAAATCAAATTATGTTGATAGTACTGGCAGCTGAATTCTTCCCCTGTACTGTACGTGTTTTGAATAATGTAAGATCATTCCCTTTTATTCCGATTTTCTTGCCATTCATTTGCATATTTTATGTAGCTATTCATCTTAATTCGGCAACAAGAAATTTAAGTTGGAAACCAGTTTTGATTTAGATTGGGATTATATTATGTATATTGGGATTATATATGTATCTTTTTTCTTAATCAGTCTGGTAGCAGTAGAAACCACATTTTTTTATTTTGGTTTGTTAGAATGGGATTATATATGTATCTTGTTTTTACTGCTTAACCAATTTTGCAGTGGTCGAGACTACATTTTTTTTTTTATAGAATGGGACTATATAAATGTATATTATTGTTTTTATTGCTCAACCAATTTGGTAGTAGTAGAAATTACAACATTTTTATTAGATTCCAACGATTAACCTAACTTCGGTTCCCTTGTTTTAACAGAACATCATCATGTACGAGTTCCTGCCAGCCTTTCTAGGAGAAGAGGTCGAGCCTTACGAAAGGTACAGACCAGATATACATCCGGGCATTTCCCACGTGTTCCAGTCGGCTGCTTTCAGGTGAGACAGAAGGCGTTTGTCCAGTTTTTGAGAGGAAAGAATTAGGTGTATGTATGCATGTGTATATTATATGTATGTGTGTGTAGGTGTAACTAATGTTTTTTGAGAGGAAAGAATTTTGTGTATGTATACATGAGTGTATATATATATATATATATATATATGTGTGTGTGTGTGTGTGTGTGTGTGTGTGTGTGTGTGTGTGTGTGTGTGTAACTAATGTATAAAAGGGTAGCTCACGGTCTTTTAAAATAAATAAACTAATGGTACCAACCCCCTTTACAAGCCAAACAGTAGCTCTTCCTAAGTTGGTCCAGGCCGCCTCCTCCTCCTCCTCCCCTCCTCCTCCTCCTCCTCCTCCTCCTCCTCCTCCTCCTCCTCCTCCTTCCAGCTTCTATGCTCCTCTCACGAAATGCATGTTCATTCGGAACCAGAGGTAATGGAACCTTACGATGAGAATGTTTTCGAAAAAAAGCAGGTTAATGTGTTGGTTCCTTTTATTGATGCGAAAGGAAGAGCATGTTAACCTCGTCTTGAATTGAGGTTGTGATGAAATTCTCTCTCTCTCTCTCTCTCTCTCTCTCTCTCTCTCTCTCTCTCTCTGAGCAATATGGTTCACTTCGTATTTTACTGGAAGAGATTTCTGTCTCTCTCTCTCTCTCTCTCTCTCTCTCTCTCTCTCTCTCTCTCTCTCTCTCTCTCTCTCTCTCTCATGAGCAATATGGTTCACTTCGTATTTTACTGAAGAGATTTCTCTCTCTCTCTCTCTCTCTCTCTCTCTCTCTCTCTCTCTCTCTCTCTCTCTCTCTCTCTCTCTCTCTCGAGCAATATGGTTCACTTCGTATTTTACCGAAGCGAGATTTCTCTCTCTCTCTCTCTCTCTCTCTCTCTCTCTCTCTCTCTCTCTCTCTCTCTCTCTCTCTCTCTCTCAATATGGTTCACTTCGTATTTTCAGAGATTTCTCTCTCTCTCTCTCTCTCTCTCTCTCTCTCTTCTCTCTCTCTCTCTCTCTCTCTCTCTCTCTCTCGTGAGCAATATGGTTCACTTCGTATTTTACCAAAGCAAGATTTCTCGAACACTTTCATTTCCAGCGTGGCCATGAACTCTCCCACTCGCTTGTAAAAAAAAGTCAAGAAGTTTGGGATGTGAATGAATGAGTGAAGTCTCAGGAATGGAAGATGAAATCGACGAATGATAATCGATTCCGTAACGAGTGTTTTACCAAAAGACCATGACCCGATGCGCCGCCATCTTGCAACTCCCAGTTTCCCTTCTCAGTGCTTAGCGAACTTGGGTCTCGTGGCCAACAGAATTAACTGGGTCTGCCCGTTAATTTCTCTTATTTTATTAACTTTTCAGTTTTCTGTGAAAGAAAACTATTGTGCCGGCTTTGTCTGTCCGTCCGCACTTTTTTCTGTCCGCCCTCTAATCTTAAAAACTACTGAGGCTAGAGGGCTGCAAATTGGTATGATGATCATCCACCCCCCCAATTATTAAACATACCAAATTGCAGCCCTCTAGCCTTTGTAGTTTTTATTTTATTTAAGGTTAAATCTACCCATAATCGTGCTTCTGGTAACGATATAGGATAGGCCACCACCGGGCCGTGGCTAAAGTTTCATGGGCCGCGGCTCATGCAGCATTATACTGAGAGCACTGAAAGATAGATGTATTTTCGGTGTCCTTGATTATACGCTGTAGTGGCTGTTCAGAAAACTCGATTGCGCCGCAGAAACTTCGGCGCATTTTTTACATGTTTCTTATATCAATCACTTGTTATTATTGTCAGCCTGATAATTGGTTTCGTTCCATCTCGCCAAATCTTGAACAGCGTCCGAATGAGGTCAATCAATATTGTTTTGTTTTTTTAGCTATTTAGTCTGAGAATTTAAAAATTGTTAATGTATTTTTCCCACCATTAAAGTACCCCCCTTCAAGATCAGTTGTTCAATTTTTTTTTTTTTTTCGGAATTCTGATGAATGCTTACGATTCAGTCCAATCATATCTACTCCCTTCAGTTATCTATTAGCGCTTCGTTCTTGTAAAGGTCGTCTAGTTCCTCACTAGACGGGTGGGTACCGTTCTCAGCCAGCACTCTGCTGGCCCCGCGTTCGATTCTCCGGCTGGCCAATTAAGAATTAGAGGAATTTATTTCTGGTGATAGAAATTCATTTCTCGGCATAATGTGGTTCGGATTCCACAATAAGCTGTAAGTCCCGTTGCTAGGTAACCGGTTGGTTCTAAGCCACGTAAAATAAATCCAATCCTTCGGGCCAGCCCTAGGAGAGCTGTTAATCAGCTCAGTGGTCGGGTTAAACTAAGGCAAACTTATAGAATATGACAACTGACTATAAGGAAACATTCAGTGTAACATTTCAGTAAACCTTCAAATTCTGTAGGAAAAGTTTAAATCGTCTGAAATAGCTTCGGTATAAAAGCAAAATTCAATCACCATTATTCACTTTGAGGAAGCATCTAATTAGATTAAATGTTTTGCCTTTGATTAAATTCAATATTTTCCCTTTAATTAGAGTAAGTGTTTTGTCATTAATTAGATTAATGTTTTTCCTCTGCAATTTGACACCATTCTCACGCGATTAACTGTTTTGTTTATACTTGACGTGTTTCTCGAGCGAGTTAATTGATAGCTGGCGTGTGAAATATGTGGCAAAAACGAAGGATTCATTAAAAATATTTTTGATTCTGTTGTCACGGTGTTGTTATGAACTAGAATTGCTGGCGTGAAAGTTTATAATGTTCTTATTTTATAATTATCATCTCATTTTATAACAGGTTATTTTATAGTCATTTTGTAATCGCCATCTTCATATTTTATAATCATCTTATTTTGTAGTCGGCATCTTATTTTATAATTATCATCGTCTTATTTTATAATCATCATCATCTTATTTTATAATCATCATCTTATTTTACAATCATCTTACTTTATAATCTTATTTTATAGTCACCTTATTTTCTAATCTTATTTTATAATCATCTTATTTTATAATCTTATTTTATAATCACCTTATTTTATAATCATCTTATTTTATCATCATCTTCTTCTTATTTGCTCCTAGGTTCGGCCACATTTTCCCCCGGGCTTGTTTTATAAGCATCCTGCGATTTTATCAAGTCCCATTTTATACTCACCTTTTTACTCATCTTATTTTATACTCTGCTCCACTTGGTGGGACGCCATTTTATAATCATGCGATGATTTCAGGTCTTTTTGCCGCGGTGGTGGTTTTGGTATGGTGTTAACTTTTCTTATTTTGCATGCACAGGTACTTGCAGGCATACATATGTACATGCATGCATACCGCAGGCATACAGGCGTACACCCATATATATATATATATATATATATATATATATATATATATATATATATATATATATATATATAATATATATATATATATATGTGGTGTATATATATAAATATGTTTGTATATATATTATATATTTATATAAATGCACATTATATATGCAATATAAATTTACATATACATATATATATTTATGTATTATATAATTATATACATATATAATATAGATCTAAATAATATATATATATATATATATTTATATATATATATATATATATATTATATATATATATATATATATATATATATATAAATATATATATATATATATATATATATATATATATATATATATATATATATATATATAATGTATACACGTGTTTGTACACCTTGCAAAACAAGTACCAATTCAATTAACACTCAACACATTTTTTTTCCATCTCCCCCTGGTGAGATCTGAACCCACATCGTGTAAGACTGGTTCGTTTGATAAAAATGCAAGATTTGTATATGCTTACTTGCAACCACGTACAGATACTCTAGCGTAGTATATTTATTATTATATTATGCAGCCGTATGCAAATGATTATCCACTTGTGACGCACATACAACCGACCATATTAGTATCTGAAAATTCATCACTCTCACTTACACCTCGTGTACCAAATGCCCAGCGAGGCATGGCGGCGAATTTAAAAAAAAAAAAAAAAAAAAAACTCGAATATAAACAGCCAAATCTTATGTAAACAGACGCGCGGTATCCGCACAAACAGCTATAAACAGAAACCTTGACCCAGTCATCGATTCTTTTCGGGGAATAAAAGTGAAACCTATTGATGAGCAAGGGTCGGGCGCCATGATTCGTCACACGCAAATGCGCCGCGGTCCTTCATAAAAGTCGGTAAAAGGTGGAAATGTAATTTTTCGGGTGTGTAATTTAAGTGCATCAAAGGGAATTGTGTGTTCAGCTGGAGGAAATGATGGTTAGTTTCATTTTTACTTCCATTTCCATGAGCGTGTTCATTTCTCGAGGTCAGGAAAATTTTAGAAATTTTTTTTTTATAAACTTCAGTGTTCATGTGAACTGCCTTTTTTTATTTATAAACTTCAGTGTTCAGGTGCACTGTGTTCAGAATGGCTTTTATTTGGAAGCTGATTTATGGCCATATAAATCATTTTGAAAGAGTTCGCGAGAGTGCTGATAAATTTATAGACAAGGAACTTCGGATTTTTTTTAACTGAAAGATAATTATTCCAGTTTCAAGTAAATGAATTAAAAGTTTAAGTGAAAATTTCAACTCTTTTGCTTCTTCTTGTAGAGTCTTAATTAATTCATAGTACTGACTACCTCTTGAAATAACGTCTATATCATATAATTACTTTTTCAAATTGAAATGTGGGTACCATACGCCTTATTTGTCAAGAAATTTCCAATACCCCAGCGTGTGATTCATTAGCAGTACAGTTGTAGAAGGAAAAACTTCTTGTAGGCATTTGCATATAATTAACTTATATTCCAGGTGAAAATTCTTATCTTTTTACAGTTGCATAAAGAAAAAAAAATTCTTGTAGGCATTTATACATAGTTAACTTATATTCCGGGTGAAAAGCCTGTTATATTTTTACATTTGTAGAAGGAAAAAAAAATCTCGTAGGCATTTGCATATAGTTAACTTACATTCCAGGTGAAAAATCTATTACCTTTTTAACTCTCTTTTTCCCTCCGTCACTCTCTGATTGATGAGGTCCATTACTGTCATTAAGGCAGAGTCGACTAGCCACTCAGAATCGGCATGTGTGAGGAAGTCGGGGGCGTTTGTGGTGAGCTCTCGGGAATGCGCTTCTTTTTGGTCAATTTCGGAATGACCCCTGCGGCTCCGAGCTGTCAGTCATTTTCACGCGAGGCAGCCTCTCGGGGTATTGGTTTCCACCTTCGGGACGAGAGGGAGAGAGAGAGAGAGAGAGAGATTCAAAATAAGCTTGAAATATTCCACACTTTGAGAGAGAGAGAGAAAGAAATTCAAAAGTTTGAGATATTCCACACTGAGAGAGAGAGAGAAATTCAAAATAAGCTTGAAATATGAATCACTTGAGAGAGAGAGAGAGAGAGAGAGAGAGAGAGAGGAGGGTGAATATAATCCCATTCAACATTCATATTTTTTAAATTAGCTGTAGTTTAATTATTTCATATTTGATTAGAGAAAGTGATATATTTCCCTGTTATTTTTATTAATGCATGTGTCGACTGGCTTGAAAGATCCGTGGAAATCCCTGTAGACAGCATTACTAAAATATATCAGAAATGTATTTCTTATTTCCGTCTACCTGTGTATTTGAAAAGAGATTATTTTAATATATATATTTTTTTGGTGTTAAACATCTGTTCCAACCAAGTAACAAGCCAGAGGTAAAACTGAGCCTTTTTCTTATTTATATATTTGTTTATTTAGGAAATTATGCTGTTTGAAATAACTTTCTGTTTATGAAAAGCAGAACATCATAAATCAAGAAAAAACGCAACAGGTGTTTTCAAGTCGAGTTTATCATGAGCCCTAAAGCATGGAAAGCAGTCCTGCTTTAATTATGATGTTACAGTTGTTTGGTTTTAGAATGTGAGTTTGGTATGTACCCTGAGTTCCATGGAGCTGGTACATATGTTGCCTAAGGAATAACAATGAAGAATTCTTAGATTTTTTCATATAAAATTTAACAATACAGACACTCTCTCCTCTGTTAACCCACCTCATGCGGCGCACTGTAGGGATTACTTAAGGTTCCTTGCAGCCTGCCTTCGGCCCCTAGCTGCAACCCCCTTTCGTTCCTTTTACTGTACCTCCTTTCGTATCCTCTTTCTTCCATCTTACTTTCCTCAACCCTCTCCTAACAATTGATTCATAGTGCAACTGCTTTGA
Source organism: Macrobrachium rosenbergii (assembly GCF_040412425.1). NCBI lineage: Eukaryota > Metazoa > Arthropoda > Malacostraca > Decapoda > Palaemonidae > Macrobrachium > Macrobrachium rosenbergii. The sequence continues at coordinate 33,135,935 of NC_089771.1, forward strand.
GGTTTTCCTCCTGTTACGCCTTTTCAAACCTTTTACTGTCAATTTCCGCTTCAGCACTGAATGGCCTCATGGGTCCCAGTGCTTGGCCTTTGGCCTAAATTCTATATTCAATTCAGTCCTTCTGTTAACCCTTTTTTTCTTTATAAAAAACTTTGAATTTCTCAAGAAGGTTCGATTTAATGTGGTTCAGGGCCCGGTCGTTCGTCCTTATCTTGCTTACCCCCAGCAAGCTTGGATTTAATGAAACTAGTTTTCTCATTAATATTGTTTTGCTTTCAAGCAACCCTGCATCCAGTACCCCCCCCCCTTCCCCTTCTCCCGTCCCTCTACGTCAAGGCCTTCAAAGATTCAATGTTTATATTATCCTGACATTGGACGGGCGAAGTCCAGCAAAGTGCTTCTCTTTGCATGAGGTCTGCTGTTCGCTGTATTGATTATTGATATGATTTCCTTATAGAATTGTTTTTTTAAGTTTAGCAATAAATCGAAAAGCATGATTATTATTATGTCACATATATATGCAATGGAAATGGGCTAGAACAAAAGAACTCTGGCACAACAAAAATACATGAACAACAAAAAACTTGTAAAGTCTTATAAAAAATCGTTCCGTGTTCAGTGAACCGCTCCCTTTCTTTCGAGATCATCGCCTTGCACTGACCTTCCCCAAGAATAGGGCAATTGGTGTGCGCTTGTTGAGTGACTGCTGCGAAAGCTGTAATTACTCCCTCGTCTCGATTTTGGAAGAAGGGCTGGCAAAGATTTTTTTTTTCATTTCGGCGGTTTAAAAACACCGGCATCTTTTGGGAAGAACGGTTTGCGAGGTTACTCTTGCGTATTTTTGTGGGTGGGTGAACTTTAATTTTTTGCATATTTTGAACTAAATTATTATTATTATTATTATTATTATTATTATTATTATTATTATTATTATTATTATTATTATTATTATTATTATTCAGAAGATGAACCCTGTTCATACGGAACAAGCCCACAGGGACCATTGACTTTAAATTCCAGCTTCCAAAGAATATTATGGTGTTCATTTGAAAGAAGTAACAGAAGATAAAGGGTCACAGAAAGAAGATATTGAAATTGAAATAACTGGTATCTAAGGGATTTCAACTAACAATTTGATCTTTGAAGTATACTAACATGCACTTTTGGTGCTGTACAGTAACATAACAGGCAAAAAATAAATACTTTGGGGCAAGCTTATATGTTATGTATAGTTACTGGGTCGCCATTTTTAATTAAAATTTTCCTTGAGTGGTGATTTTCTTTATTAAAATTTAGATGTAAGTTGTTTCATTTATTTTGTGGTTCATGTTTAACTGTGAAAATCCTCCCCCCAAAAGAAAACAACGCAGTTCAAAAGTAAATTATGTTAAATTTTAAATATAAGCTTTTTTATATTTATTTTATGGTTCATGCTTAACTATGAAAATCTCCCAGAAAAAACCAAATTCAATAATAATATATTTCAAATTTAAAGTATGAGCTTTTTTTATATTTATTTTGTGGTTCTTGCTTAATTTTAAAATCCCCCAAAAAAAAAAACAACGAAATTCAACAGTAATTTATGTTTAGTTTTAAATATAAGCTTTTTATATTTATTTTGTGGTTCATGCTTAACTATGAAAATCCCCCCCCCCCAAACAAAACAATGCAATTCAACAGTAAATTATGTTGAATTTTAAATGTAAGTTTTTTTATATATTTTGTGGTTCATGCTTAATTTTGAAAATCCTTCCCCTCCCGGAAAACAACGAATTAAAAAAATAAATAAATAAATAATTGAACGAATGAAGACAAACTACTTCGACATTTTGTAACTTGAACCTTTTTCATCTTCTGCCGGGTCAGTTATTCATTTCACTCAGATCTGGTCTCACGCTTGTCCGGTTTACGCGTACCTTTCCGCCCATTTAGCTCGCAAGCACGATTCTGCTTGCCACTCTTTCCCGCCCCCATCAAGCGCGCGTTTCACCCCCCACACACACACACACACACACACACACGCGCGCGCGCACGCTTGTGCTTTAACGAGCTCGCATCCGCCCATCGTGGTCATGATTCATCTCCGGCGAATAGGTGGACCGCTGTTAACTGTAATACTGCGTTGAGATCCCAATGTTTTCTTTCAATTTTCTGTAATTTTTTTTTTTTTTTTTGAGGCCCCACTGTTTTCTTCCATAATTTTTTTTTTGAGGTCCCACTTTTCTTCCTTTTTTATGTCTCACTTTTTCCTTCCTTAATTTTTTTTTGAGGTCCCACTTTTCTTCCTTAATTTTCGTTTTTTTGGGGGTCCCACTTTTCTTCCTTAATTTTTTTGTCCGACTTTCCTCCTTAATTTTCTTTTTTTTTTTGAGGTCCCACATTTTTCTTCCTTAATTTTTTTTTGAGGTCCCACGATAGTTTTCTTTTACAGAAAACTAAAAAATGACCTTTGACCTCCTATGATAATGAGGAAAATCAAGAACAACCAAATTCAGTAGGCAAGCGTTACGCATCTTCATTGTTCATGCCCGGGCCACTTTTCACCCTGGAAGGCAAATGAATTGTGATTAGGAGATCGCCCACGAAAACCATTACCTCAGAGGGGCATCTGCGCCTGCGAGCGTGAAAAACTCCGTACAGATTCTCATCCCACGAAGCTGATGCAAGAAATGAAAGCAGAACGCAGCATGACCCCCCATGATAGCCAGGTCACTCGCAGGCATGGGCTTATTGCAACGGTGCGGGTCGCTCGTTTGCACGCGCGCGCGCACGCACACACTCTCACACAGAGTTGGGGGGGATTCAGTATTTCGTTACTTCAAAGTATATGCTTTTTGTTATCCTTACATGGTTTTTATGGTAACTTTTCTAATAATTTAGAGGAGACTTTAAAGAAGAAGAGAATTCAAAGTAAGCTTGAAATATTCCACCCTTAGAGAGAGAGAGAGAGAGAGGGGGATTCAGTATTTCGTTACTTCAAAGTATATACTTTTTGTCTACCTTAAATGGGTTTTATGGTAAGTTTTCAAATAATTTAGAGGGGAAGAGAATTCAAAATAAGCTTGAAGTATTCCACACTTTGAGAGAGAGAGAGAGAGAGAGATTGATTCAGTATTTCGTTTACTTCAAAGTATATACTTTTTGTGTGCCTTCAATGGGTTTATGGTAATTTTTCTAATAATTCAGAGGCGAATTCAGAGGGGACGAGAATTCAGAAAATAAGCCTGAATTATTCCGCACTTTGAGAGAGAGAGTGGAACTGATTCCTAACAATTCGGCCATGTCGAGTTTCTTGATGGGTCTGTTCTAGATTAACAGCCTTGGAATGTGGGCGTGCTGAAGGGGGTTCATATGTGAAATTCGAGATGGAATTTGAAGAAGAAAAGGAATTTGAGAAGGCGAAGTGATAAGAGGTAATAACAGAAATGTAAGAAAAGGGAAAAAGAATGAAACAAGAAAAATATTTTTTTGCGGTGGTGGCCATATTGGTGTGGTTAGTGGAGAAGAACCGCATTGGCGGTTCCTTTCTGTAGGTGGTGATTAAAGTGATGGTAATGGGAGGGGGAAGGTGTGAATAAATTCAGAAGAGAGAGCAAAATATTGGTTCATACATAAACATTTCACACCTTTTAAATCCCATTGTTCTGCGCTGCGCTGTTGAGCGCTGTGTTTTTCATTACGGCCTGTCAATCACCTGTCATCGGAAATTGGCTTTTAAATGATTTAACTGCCTGTTATAAAAAGTTTAGGCCAAATTTAGCGCAATTAGCACAACATTTCCCACTCTTTTGAATTGCGAAATGTCTTGAAATTTTCGTGGCGTGCAACATTTTGGGCACCATTCATCATTATACTTTCATGATACTTTTCGGTGTTTTGCGTCGTTAATTATTGTTGTAAATATCTCTCTCTCTCTCTCTCTCTCTCTCTCTCTCTCTCTCTCTCTCTCTCTCTCTCTCTCTCTCTCCATTATTTTGCCTTAGTAAATTAAGTTGTAAGTTAGTCTCTCTCTCTCTCTCTCTCTCTCTCTCTCTCTCTCTCTCTCCTTCCATCATTTTGCATCAAGTAAATTACTGTCGTAAAACACTCTCTCTCTCTCTCTCTCTCTCTCTCTCTCTCTCTCTCTCTCTCTCTCTCTGAGAACTGCGTCGCATTCAGCCAATGATCCTAAATTTAGCAGAGTTAGAAATTGAATATTTTAACAGTTCTTCAAACTTGTTCTTGCTTAACCACCCCTTCTACCGGTCCTGTTTCGATATTTGGAAGTATAATAGCACAAAGTTGTACACAGTTCTGAATAGGTCTCAGTTCGTCAGCCTTACCAGATGTTACCTTCTTCTCTTCGTCTTTCTTCTTCTTCTTATTCCTTCTTCTTCTTCTTCTTCTTCTTCTTCTTCTTCTTCTTCTTCCATTATCATTATTATTATCATTATTATTATTATTATTATTATTATTATTATTATTATCCGATGTGTTATCCGATAAAAAAAAGTAGTTGCAATAAAACTGTTCTTATATGTGGGTGTCATTATTATTATTATTATTATTATTATCGGATAGAACTTGCAATAAATAGTTGAAATAAAACCGCCCTTATTTATGTATTATTATTATTATTATTATTATTATTATTATTATTATTATTATTATTAATAGATGAAATTTGCACAAGTAGTGGAAATATAACCGCCTGTGTAGTTAGGTATTATTATTATTATTATTATTATTATTACCATCCAATAAAGTTCGCCAAAGGAATTGACACAAACCGCCCATATATTCGGCTTGGAAGTCCGGGCGCTATCTGAATGCATGCGAAGATAATTGGTTGGAACATCCAACTTAATGAGAGCTGACAGTATGTCGGTAGCTTCTTATTTAATGAGAGACTTCGCCTTTTAAGAGGCTGGCAGTTGGAATAATCAGGTATGCCTTGTTTGGAGATGCCTCTCTCTCTCTCTCTCTCTCTCTCTCTCTCTCTCTCTCTCTCTCTCTCTCTCTCTCTCTCTCTCTTTTGTGAGACCTACATAGCAGTAGGAGAAGTTGCGTTTGTACGCTACTGGTCTATTATAATTATTCCTAGTATGGGGGTAGTGCTTTCAGTGCACCCCGCGCGATGCACTGTAGGCATTCCTAAAGTTCTTTGCAGCGTCCCTTCGGCCCCTAGTTGTAACCCCTTTCGTTCCTTTTACTGTACCTCCGTTCATATTATAGTTTTCCATCATGCTATTCACCTTCTCCTAACAATTTATTCATAGTGCAACTACGAGATTTTCCTCCTGTTACACCTGTCAGACCTACCTCATCTCAATTTCCTTTCCAGCTCTGAATGACCTCGTAGGTCCCATTGCTTGGCCTTTGGCCTAAACTCTATATTCCATTCCTGTTATGATTATTCAGAGGATACAATTTGTCGGTTTAAAACGCGCTAAGGTTCTGTTGAATTGGGTAAATGATTTCCATTCAACAAAAGTAATTCACGTTCTAAGCTAAATTTAGGTTTTTGAAGAAAAAGAAAATTATTGACTCTTGAATCATTGAAAGAGAGAAATCCTTCTTATATATTAAAGAGGGATTGTTACACTCATTTAAAGATATCACGTTACCTACAATCTCCTCTGTATATTTTAGTATTCAGGAATAACCAGTATTGTGCTTTCATTTTCCGAAGCCAAAAAAAGTCAGCGAAGAAAATTCCGATATAGATTTCCATTTATTCGCCGTGAAATTTGAAAAGCCACCTTCCTTGATAGATAATTGACATTCAAATAATATCATAGTGTTTATTTAGAATTACAGTGGTACGTGTGTCTAGCGGAATAACAAATTGCATAAAAGCCACTTATTTTTATCCGGAGCATTGTCAAGTCAGGTTTGATGAAAGACTCTTTGATTTTCCGATGTAATTGCTGTGATTATCTCTGAAACCACTGGGCGCGAAATAATGCATTTTACCGAAGTCTTTTCCCGTGTTCGGGAAACTTTAATATATGTCAGTTAGTATCAACGGCGCACCAGTCTTTGTGGGTAATTCGGTGCGCTGTAGCTTGAATGGAACCTTGATTTTTGTGTATATATTCTTAATTCAATCTCTCTCTCTCTCTCTCTCTCTCTCTCTCTCTCTCTCTCTCTCTCTAATATACTTGCAGTGATGTATTTAATAATGCCTGAGAGACCGTATGGTTCTGATCAAGTGATGTATTTAATAATTAAATTTTACGTCCGTGATCAAGTTAATTTTATCACGATGTATCTTTGTAATTTTACCGATTTGGTTTAATGAAAGGAAAAATTCAAGCATTGAACCTTTTAGTCACAGAAAGTTGAATGTTATAAAAACGAGTAAAAAATGCGCCGATGTTTCGTAGGCGCAATCGAGTTTTCTGTACAGCGTAGCTATAATGCTGTATGAAACTCTCAGCCGCGGCCCATGGAACTTTAAGCGACGACCCGGTAGTGGTCCGTGTTGTAGGTGCCAGCCGCACTATCATGGCTAACTTTAACCTTAAATAAAATAAAAACTACTGACGCTAGAGGGCTGCAATTTGGTATATTTGATGATTGGAGGGTGGATGGTCAATATACCAATTTGCAGCCCTCTAGCCTCAGTAGTTTTTAAGATTTGAAGGTGGACAGAGAAATTGCGGACGGACAGACAAATAGCCATCTCAGCAGTTTTCTTTTGCAGAAAACTATAAATTGCCAATTTCAACTTTGCCATGTCTTTCACACTTTTCATCTGCCGCCAGTAATTCATTAATTTCCAATATGTGGAAACTCCGACCTGAGATTCCCCGAGTGCTTCATAATTGACGACGGTGCTGTAGCTTCTTCGTGTTGGCCTTGTGAGAATCCTCGTTTCTCTATCTCGTAACCTGTAATTAAGGTTTAATAGCAGGTCATTATTTTTTTCCCCTCTTATGAATCATCGTCCTTACTTCATTATGCCCCGTAGGGGGCTAGTGCCACCAGTGCACCTCATGCGGTGCACTGTAGGCATTACTGAAGGCTCTTTACAGCGTGCCTTCCATGGCCCCTAGCTGCTGCAACCCCTTCCGTTCCTTTTACTGCACCTCCTTTCATATTCTCGTTCTTCCACCTTCCTTTCCACCCTCTTCCAACAATCGATTCATAGTGCAACTGTTTTGAGGTTTTCCTCCCGTTGCACCTTTCAAACCTTTTTACTGCCAATTTCCGTTTCAGCGCTGAATGACCTCATAGGTCCCAGTGCTTGGCCTTTGGCCTAAATTGTGTATTCAATTCAATTCAATTCAATTACTTCATAATGATATCTTCCGTCTACTCGTGAGGTTTCTCCTATTTTATGATATCCCCTGGTGTTACTCTTATGGCTATAAATGGCTTTCGAAGATTCCTGTCCAGAGACGCCATTCCTTATATAGTTCATCTGTTTATTACTTATCGTGATCTCCAGTTATTTTCAGACATAGTTCATATAACTTGAATCTTGTTGGCCTCCATTTTAGTTGTGACCTTTTTTTTTTTTTTTTTTTTTTTGAGGTTGCACGTAAAAATGCTTTGGACTATTTGTTTAGTTGTGTAGCTTAACTTAGTTCCATTTGATCCCGATTTCGCCTTGTTACCAATACTTTTTTTATTTTTTTATTTTTATTTTTTTATTTTTATTTATATATATATTTTTTTTGAAGTTGTAGTATAAAAAGCTTTGAGCCATTTATGTTCAGTATCGTAGCTTAACTTGGTTCCATCTGATTCCGATTTCGCCTTGTTACCAATACTTTTTTCGTTTTATTTATTTGTTTATTTATTTTGTTGTCTTTGAATTTGTAATATAAAAAGCTTTGAACCATTTCAGGCCTAGTATCGTAGCTTAACTTGGTTCCATTTGATTCCGATTTCGCCTTGTTACCAATACTTTTTTCATTTTATTTATTTATTTTGTTGTCTTTGAATTTGCAACATAAAAAGCTTTGAACTATTTTTGCTTAGTTTCGTACCATAACTCGGTTCCATTAGCGTCGAATTTCACCTAACCCAGGAGGGAATTTATGATAGCAGAAGGGAGAACGTCTATCATACTCTTAATGAATGCTTCACTCAGGACTCACAAATCCATTAGAAAGAGAATGAAGTGGAAGGGGGATTGATGAGGGTCAGACCATTCTGTAGCTAATGGTCGTTGTTAGTGCGTAAATAGTCTAGGTAACTAGTTTTTCCCTCTGCCGTCCTTGGGAGTATTTACCAAGCCTGCCTTCTATACTATTATTATTATTATTATTATTATTATTATTATTATTATTATTATTATTATGAAATATATATGTGTGCACATGTATGTAATGTGTAATATGCACGTTTATATACGTTTGTCTATAAAAGTGCGCGTATATTTGTATTAAGTATTCACATCCGTTATAAATATATACAATTGTTCAAGGGCAAACGACATCGTATATATAATGCGTATAAACCTCTTAATATTCAGTCGTTTCAAAAAAAGTTGAAGAATGCCTCCTGCTTCTTTTTTCACTCTTCCATTTTTTGCGACATTTATTTTAAGATTTTCAATTCCATCGGGTTAGTGTTGGCTGACTTTATCTTCCCTGCTCGGTATCTTCGTAAGTAAAACTAGTCACTAAGAAGCAGATCTGGACTTCATGAATATCTTAGCTATTTTTTAACTAGGGATGTATTGACTTAATAAAAAATAACTAAAGTCTTTTAAAACACTGAATATATAGCTATTTTTTAACAAGGGATGTAGAGACTTAATAAAAATAAAAGGAGTTTTTGTAAACATTCCTGTATTTGGTGTACTTAGAGATAAACTGTAAAGGAATTGAATAATCGTAACAACTGGGAAGAGAGAGAGAGAGAGAGAGAGAGAGAGAGAGAGGGAGAGGGTGAGGAGAGATTCAGAGAGAGATTTTGGGTGGGATTCATTCATTACGATTTTCAGGAAGGATTCAGTAGTGGAGAGAGAGAGAGAGTGGTAATAAGACATCCTTAAGATGATTCTTTGGAGGATTCAGTAATGTCGAGAGAGAGAGAGAGGTAACAAGAGTTCATTCTTAAGAAGGTCCTTTGAAGGCTTCAGTAACGTCGAGAGAGAGAGAGAGAGAGAGAGGCAACAAGAGTTCTTTCTTAAGAAGGTCCTCTGAAGGCTTCAGTAACGTCGAGAGAGAGAGAGAGAGAGAGAGGAGGAGAGAGAGAGAGAGAGAGGTCATTCTTGAAAGGCCTCTGAAGGCTTCAGTAACGTCGAGAGAGAGAGATATTCTTAAAATGTTCCTTTAAAAGATTCTGTAACGTCTCGAGAGAGAGAGAGAGAGAAAGAGAGAGTCGACTTTGCAACACCGCTGCAATACTCTTCATAATCTTCTTCTCTAAAGCTAACAGAATACTCTCGAAGGTCGATGTAGCAACAATCGTGACTCTAGGTTTCACTTAACGGCAGAATCCTAAACAGCTGTATTACACGCAGTGGACGTTCTGAGGCGCACGATTTTTGGAAGAAGCAGCAGCCGCCGTCCCGTGGCTTGATGCTGTATGAATTTGGGGTGTAATCATTCATTTAACAAAGGAAAGATAATGAAAAAATAATTTTTTGTGATTATTCGTCTTTGTTAGACTAAAGATCATGTGAAAAAATTTGTGTTGGATAATTGTTCATCTTTTTTAAAACCAAAGATCATTAGAAAATTGTTGTGTGTGTGTAATTATTCATCTTTGTTAGACTGGAGACATTAAAAATTTTTTTTAATTATTCAGAAGATCATTAAAACAATTCTATATGTGTAGAACCATTCATCTTTGTCGAAGATCATTGTAAAAATTCTCTGTGTGTATAATCATTAATCTTTGTTAAAGGTCACTGTAAAAATTCCGCATAAGAGATATGGCAACCAGAAATGAACTCAAGTTAGAAAACCGAAAAAATTCCAAAACGTGGTTCATGCTGGTCGTATTTCAGCGGGAACTTGTAACTGGTATTTAATGTCGGAGTAAAAATCGCCCTAGAACACAAACTAGATTTAAACCTGACCTGACCCATCTAGTCGGCTCTTGGGAACAGGGTCATTCCGCGAGATAGAGCTGACTGCTGCCTTATATGGGGGTGTAAAGGACCATTATAGGCCGAGTGGGGCTCCCTCGTCCTCATTAAATTGATTTAGGGGATCGTCTAGGGTTTTTTTATCTCTCTCTCTCTCTCTCTCTCTCTCTCTCTCTCTCTCTCTCTCTCTCTCTCTCTCTCTCTCTCTCTCTCTCAAAGCTTTTCTAGGGTTTTATCTCTCCCTCTCTCTCTAAGCTTCTCCAGGGTTTTATCTCTCTCTCTCTCTCTCTCTCTCTCTCTCTCTCTCTCTCTCTCTCTCTCTCTGCAAGTTTTCTCTCAGAAATTCCAGCGGAAACGTCATTTCTCTGCTTAAATTCCTTTTTCAGTCAGTTACTGAACTTCCCCCCCCCCAAATCGTAGGCTGACATAATTACCTTTACTTCTGGGTAAGAAAGCAAAGGCTCTGAAACAGTTGCAGCTCTGATATATCCGGTAATGAATATGCTCTCTATAATTTACATAGGGACTAACTTTTCTTATGAATAGTCCTCTTCTTGTAGAAATCTAGGCTGTGCAGATTCGCACACAATATTTGTATAAATTTTTGTATTTGGATGCACACACGTATAGATTATAGGTACATGTATATATATATATATATATGTATGTATATATATTGTATTCACGAAATTGTCAGTACGAAGCGTCTTTCGAGCAAGGAAGAGTAAACCAGTAAAATCTCGAGAATATTTTTATTACTATTTTCATAGATCCGAACTCGGAAATGCCTTAGGGAATACGTTAGTTCCTCGATAACTATATAATATTTGAACGTAATTATATCTCCTTAGACTTGCGGTTTCTCTCTCTCTCTCTCTCTCTCTCTCTCTCTCTCTCTCTCTCTCTCTCTCTCTCTCTCTCTCTCCCAGAACCTGGAAGCACTGTCGGTAAAACCACGGAAGCAAATGTCTGTGTTTAACGACCGGAGGAAGACTATTAGCTATTGGTTACGTAAATTTTCAGGAAGTTAATTGGGAGTAAGCGACAATGCCATAGAATTAAGGAATAGTTGAAGGTTTTGGAGTTCGTTTGTGTGTGTCTCGTTGTGTGCAACTGGTCGTATTTCGTCCGGGTTGGTTCATACAGATATGCTGCCCTAAAATGGAAAACTGCAGTATCTGCAAAACTTTCGAAATTGAGACATGCCGCCTATTGGCTGTGAAACACTAATACACAACTTACTGCAGTTTCAGAATGATTCTTCCATGCTTTATTTAGGGGGGTCCCATTTGCAGTATCTGCAAAATCAGCAGTATGGCAAGGGAGATACTTCAGTCTTCCATTTTAGGGCAGTATGGCCAATAACTATAAATACTGAATGCCCCAAATTCCATTGTTTACCTGGACATTGAATCTTGTACCCGAAAAACACATCTCAGTTCAGGGTGGGCTAGAATAGAGGCATTTGCCAGTTCTGGACCCAATTCTAGAAATCTAGGCTCTAGAACAGGAAGGAGCAGAAAGGAGGGACATACCACTTGCCATTTTGTGACTGCATACTCTATCATATATATATATATATATATATATATATATATATATATATATATATATATATATATATAGTATATATATATATATATATATATATATATATAATAATCTCCTTACTTAATTAATACCTTATGCTTACACAGCTAGACAGGCAGGCAATGTACATTTGGCCCCAGAAGAGAGATCTCCTGTAACCTGCTTGTCAACATTCTCCCAATAGCATATAATGGCAATGCGGCTTGCAAGTTACACATTGGTAATTGCCATATGCGGTTGATGACACGGTGTGTGGTTTGGGTGCCTGGTTCTCCGGAAGATTGCTGGATAAATATAACTTTCTAATTAGATGCGCTAGGAGGAAATTCTTCACCGGTTTTCTCCCTTTGCCTAATCTGTTTTTCCTCTGAATCCTTCCCCGTAGTTTTTCCCGGAAGGGTGTAGGCCAAATGTCGGTTTTGGGTGTCCCTAAATGAACGCTCAGGGATTTTGCAAAATTTTCAGTATTTGGAATTATATATATATATATATACCATATATATATATATATATATATATATATATATATATATATATATATATATATATATATATATATATAGGGTACCAGTTTTTATTTACCAACAATGAGTGTATGATAATGATTTGTTGACTCAGCGCCAGAGATCTTGATGTTTTTAACCTTATTGTGCTCATAGAATGGAACAGTTTTGTATGTTTTCTTTGAGATTTCTTTGAGTTAAAAATAAGATTTCCCGGTTTTTTAAAATTAAAAAAAAAAATATATATGATGTATATATATAAAGTGATTGATTGACATCAGATAATCCTGTCCGCCTATAAAATAGTTGCGATAGTTATTTCAGTAGTTCATCGACTAGGCCAAATGTGGAGAGAGAGAGAGAGAGAGAGAGAGCTGTGGGAAAAAACACCCCACAAATGCCTATATCGTATCTCTTGCTTTTCTTTTAAATTGCCTGCTCAGCCCTCTCTCTCTCTCTCTCTCTCTCTCTCTTTCTCTCTCTCTCTCTCTCTCTCTCTCTCTCTCTCTCTCTCTCATCAGGAGTTGTTAATCACTGACCGGCGTTTGTTGAAGGGCCAACTTCTTACTTGTCAAAAGCCAGCTATTATTATTATTATTATTATTATTATTATTATTATTATTATTATTATTATTATTATTCTCTTTTCTTTTGTATATATCCCATTTCTATCCCTAATTTTATTATTATTATTATTTATCTCTTGTTTTGTATACCCCATTTCTATCTTAATCCCTTCAACCTCCCCCCTTCCAACCCCTCCCCTTCCAACCCTCCCCCTTCCAACCCCTCCCCTTCCAACCCCCTCCCCTTCCAACACCCCCTCTGCTCTTTACCCACGTCTTCTTGCCCAATATGTTACTGGCATTATAGTCTTCAACGCAAAACGGGTTTAGTTTTTGTGTACAACTACCCGTGCTCCGTTGCCTGTTTTCCGTGTCATGGTCAGTCTGTATGTGACCGGGTTTTGTTGGGCCAGGGAATATAATTAGAATGTGGATTAAGAGAGTAGGATTTTAATTTATTCGGTGTTCGCATTTGAAAGTGTTAGGAAGGGGTTGTTTGGAAGATGTTCGTATGGAACGATCCCCAAGGGGCCTTTAACTTGAAGTTCAAGCTGCCAAAGAATGTGGTTTTCATTTTGAAAGAGGTGACAGAAGGTAGTAGGGAATTGGACAAGTTCATATGGAATAATCCCAAAGGGACCATTTACTTGAAATTCAGGCTTTCCAAAAATATGATTTTCATTTGAAAGAATAACAGAAGGTAATAGGGAATACAGAAAGAAGTGATCAGTTATAAGAAAAAAATAACAAATCAATAAACAGGCAAAAATGTCAAGTAAATTATTAAAATACAAAGAACATTGCTTCAGGGTAATAATGCATTGCATCTTCGCTTGAACATCTGAGGTTTCAGTTGCATGATATCTCAGGGAGATTGTTCCACAGTCCAACGATGGAGACTAAAGGACCTTTTTGATAAATACCCATTTTCCGTAAGGATTAATCCACGCTGTCAACATTCCCCGGTTCGTTTGGCGTTCCCATCGTAACAGGGAGTTAAATAAACTAGCTAATTGTTGTAAGATGACAGAGGAACTAATGATTCTGACTTTCTCTTCCGTCACACCGCCATCACTCATATTAATCAATTTGCCGATGTGTCAACTTGAGTTTTAGTTCGCCTGTCGCAATCGGGTTGATGGAAGTTCAATTGATGATCGGTCGTTATTTCATGGTGTGCCTATGTCGTGATTTTTGTTCTTAGGTGTTATTGGTTATTTATGGCTTCTGTCTATCATTAGTCATTAGGTGTGTCTTGTTTTCTGTTATAGGTGATTATCATTGGTGCCTTTGTCTCCTTAAAGATCTTCTGATGATTGTTTTTCTATTGCCTCAATACAACTTCAGGTAATGTTTTTCAATTGCCTTAACTGGTAATGTTTTCAGTTGCCTTCACAACTCAAGGTTATGTTTTCAGTTGCCTCAATACAACTTCAGGTAATGTTTTCATTGCCTCTCAATACAACTTCAAGTAATGTTTTTCAATTGCCTCAATACAACTTCAGGTAATGTTTTTCAATTGCCTCAATACAACTTCAGGTAATGTTTTTCAATTGCCTCAACACAACTTCAAGTAATGTTTTTCAATTGCCTCAATACAACTTCAGGTAATGTTTTTCAATTGTAGCCTCAATACAACTTCAGGTAAAACCAAATATATTAATTATTATTATTACAACAGTAATTCCGGTTAGTGACACCATGCAGTGATTGTTATAACGTATTTCTGAGGACTCAGCGAAGCTCCTGACCCAAAATGACCTTTCTTATTATTTTTGTTGCTGACGAAGGCGTGATAATGACACTTATCACAAAAACGTGCCAAACGTCAATACCGTTTAATTTCAACACCATTTTTCTGTTTCGTCATCAATTTACCTTCAGAAAATATATAGTGTACCCACTCTATTCCATTATTCATAGTATCTTTGAAAGTGTGAGCACGATGGATTTTATGAGTCATAAAGATTTGTAATCTGCAGACCTCACTCGTGTGTGTGTGTGTTTGTATGTATGTATGTATGTATGTATGTATATATATATATGTGTGTATGTATATACGAGTATATAATTTATATATTATGTAAATGTATTTATATATATATATATATAATTTATATATTATGTAAATGTATGTATATATTATATATTTATATATATGTGTTGATTATAATCACACTGACACATGACCTCAGGAAAGTGAAAAGCTGGGTGAGAGAGAGAGAGAGAGTATCAAGTTTTGTTTTAATCATTCCTTTAGGACGGAATTGTTGGGCATGATTAGTATTGTCCATTTTTCGTGTTAGTAGGATTTTTAATGCCATGTCAGTTAATATATTTTCGCATTATAAATTTACTATTTTCGTCTCTAATGTTGTCATGGATCTTCTTGTCGTTCGTGATTTTGAAAAGGTTTCTCGCCATTTGTTATATCGATAATTAACATTTTCTTGACGTTCGAGCAATTTTATGTCAATCAGAAACGTCTTACATTAACGGAAAATTGCAACGCCACATAATTCTTGTCCAATCAGTCAGACCCTTTATAATGTCAACTGAAGTTTTCTATATTTTCTATATTTTATGTCAATGGAAATTTTCTATATTTTGGTCGCCAGTTACATCAACAGAATATTGCAGCGCCACATAATTCTTATCCAATCAGTCAGACCCTTTGCGTAAGTGGCATGAGGTACTTTTGTCAGTTTCACTTCGACATTTGGCCTCAGTGAATGTCATCATCATTCTGTCTGCACCGTTAATATGCATGTCACGTAATCATTATGGTTATTAACCGTAAAACCATTACCATTTGATTTTTAATTAGGTGTAATTAATTAATGAGAGATTATTAGTTTCTGGTAGGTCTCGTGGCTGCGGCCTATTCGTGACGTTTGTGAAGATTTTCCTTTAATTGTTATGAAATCATCTGGTTGTGTACAAGTAGAAAGTTATTTTGTGGGGTTGTTTTTTTTTTTCTGGCAGGTTGTAAAAAGTTGTGGATAGGTTTTCATTTGATATGTTTCCAGTAATTTGAAAATTTTGTAATAAGTTGCCTCAAGAAGTTTAAACATTTGTTCTGAAACACGTAAGAAGTTTAATTTTTTTTTTGAAACACAAGGACTTTAAAAATTTTTCGTGTAAGAGTTATTTTTAAAACGTAAGACGTTTAAAAATATTTTTTTAAGCGTAAGAAGTTTAAAATAATGGTAAGTTTATTTTGTGTTCTAACGGTTTTTTTTTCAGTAAGCTGTCAAAAGCTAGAAATTTTATATCGAATTATATAAGATCATAATGTTTTTCTGTGTAGATAGAGCAAACTCATCTCATGTACAAAGTAAGATGTGTTGGCTTTCGGGTTTAACCCACGAAACAATTTTTTTTTTTTTTTTAATGTTTTGATCGTTTGATACGTGGTAACTATATTATATTGGCGTCAATGCCTGTATTGTTTTCAGTATTTACAACGCCTAATTACGGATCATTCTTAATAAGATAAGGTCGCTCAAGAAATTTGACGTCCAGACTATCTTTAAAAATAGCTGAAAATGTGATCATTACTTTCCATGCGTTGAAATTACTTTCAAAGACTAAATCTTTGCCAGATTTCATCCAGAGAATTGCCTGCTTGTGTGTGTGTGTGTGTGTGTGTTTGTGTGTGCGCGCTATGTGTGTGTTTGTGTGCGCGCGCTATGTGTGTGTTTGTGTGTGTGCGCGCTATGTGTGTGTTTGTGTGTGCGCGCTCGCGCGCGTATCAAGCTTTCTCCCTCGGCGTACTTGCCCCGTGTTTGTTCTATCGTAAAAGGGGGTTTGTCTGCCTTAACCCTAATTGCAGTGCAAACAGTGATAGATTCAATATGTCGTTTCTCCCCGCCCCCTATAGACGCCGTAATCTCTCAGCGCTGTGGTTAGAGAGCTTGGGTAAACCTCCGTGGGACTGAAATGGACGCGGGTTCGCTTTTGGTCCTTTGCACGTTTTGTTTCCTTTTCCTGAATGACGTGACGCGAATTCGGTTTGCGTTGTCAGTTTGATCTCTCGAATGGAAAGCGGATTTTAGGGACAGTTCGACTTGTGACGAAAGATCTGGTTTAATTTTTAGTTTTTAAAAATCGTATGTATATGATTATATATATATTTTATTTATATATTTATTTATTTATATGTGTGTGTTTTTTGTGTGGTGTTTAATTATACTAGTGTCTTTTAAGTATTATTGTTTTCTGTGTGCACAGATTATGATGCATATATGCATATACATAAACTATAGTTTGTATGTTTCGGAGAGTTTTCCAAATAGTTTGAGATCGTAATTTAGGTATTATATAAAATATATAGACACGTTTAGGAGCTATTTCGATATCAGAAGTCTTGCGTATCTGAAAAAAAAAATTTGTAATGACAAGTATTGTCACTACCTTGGTAATCAATCTCAAGAATATATTTATAAATATCGACCTTCTTTTCTCATTCTCTTCACATCAAGTTTTCTCATTCCATCCTTAAATACTTACTTAACCTGCGTCCCATCACTCTCGCTACATGCTGTTTCTTGGAGCAAGAGCCCGTGCTGGAACAATAACTTCTTAATGTAGCAAAAATAACAGTATCATCACTAAGATGCACAGAGTAGCAAACCGTCAAGAAATGAATTTAGCTGTTTTCCAAAACTATTGAATTTAAATGACTCATAAAACTCTCTCTCTCTCTCTCTCTCTTAGTATAACCAAAAGGACAATATCACTAAGAACCACACACAGAGAGGCAAACCACCTCAATTTAATTTAGCTGTTTTCCAAAACTATTAAATTTAAGTGACTCACAAATCTCCTCTCTCTCTCTCTCTCTCCTCTCTCTCTCTCTCTCTCTCTCTCTCTCTCTCTCTCTCTCTCTCTCTCTCTCTCAGACATCATGTTTTCCGTTATGAAACGAAAAAAGAGTAAAACCTTGGTAATACAAAGGAATAAGATGGTCCATGACTTTTTAATTCGTTTTTTCAACTGCCTTCATTAATTTCTAGGTCAAAGTTGGTTTTTGATCTTGAAATTTAATTCGCCAGAGCTATTTTTAGGCCACAAAAATTAAGGTAAAAGAAAATAGCAAGTAATGAAGGTTTATATTCATGATGTTTTTCTTATTTCTTTGCGTTTTTCTTCTTTCTTTTTATTATTTTTTACCAGAAGTAATTGTTCTTAGTAAGATATACTTTTTGCAAATCCGTGTACACATTGATGTTTATGCACATTTGAACATAATATATTTGTATGCAATACTAAAACTTATATTGCTTCATGTACAAATATACTTATTTATACACAATTGTATAACCTTTTTCATGTATTACTCAAAACTTATAAAGACATATACTTACATACATAAAAATCATCTTATTCTATGAATTGTCGCATACACTAAAACTTAAATTGCTTCTTGAACAAAAATACTTATTTATACACAATTTTATATCCTATTTTTTATGTATTATTCAAAGCTTATAAAGATATATACGTATACATACATAATCAACTTATGCTATGATTTGTCGCTTACACTAATATGAACGCAAATACTACCCTAAAATGGGAAACTGCAGTATCTGCAAAATTTTAGAAATTGAGATATGCCACCTTTTGGGCTCTTGAAACACTAATACACAAGTTACTGCAGTTTCAGAATGATTCTTCAATGCTTTACTTAGGGGGTCCCATTTGCAGTATCTGCAAAATCAGTAGTAAGGCAAGGGAAAACTGCAGTATCTACCATTTTTCTCAGTTTTGTATTTTTGCAGACAGTGCAGTCTTCCATTTTAGGGCAGAGTACTTGACATTAGTCTTTTAAGCAAACGTTATATAGCATTCTATGTCCTCGTCGTTGACAGGAACCTTTGCATTGAGTTGTTTCTTTGTTGGGAATTATTACCTGACAGAATTTCTCCCACAGCGTTTTAGAAGAAAAGCATTATGGAACTTTTTCTGTTGTTACGTACCTTTATATAAAGAATGTCTACGTAGGGAGATTATCATCGTTGCCTAAAATATTTTCTGTTAATTACCACTTTAGGCCTTTTTGTGAAGACGACTAATGAATAAAAATAATAATCCAATTGATCTAGGAACTTGAAAAAAATATAAAGAAAATAAAGAATATGATACGTGATTTATTGAGCATATGTCATCACGTTATTTACTGTTTGTTCGTATTGCTAAGTCTAAAGAAGACTAAAAATTTTAAAAAAATAATTCAATTTATCTTGGAAACTTGAAAAAGTATAAAAAAAAAGAATATTATCTGTGATTTGTTGAGCTTATGTCATAATGTTACCTACTGTTTGTTTATATTTCTAAATCAATAAAGCCGTTTTTGCGATGGTGGTTATTTTCCCAGTGATTCATTCTGGTGATTTATTTATAGACTTCAGTGTCAGTCTTTTGAGTTATTGAATCCAAGGAAGGTAGATTTTTTTCCTCAATGTTAACGAAAACTCCGAGATCATTGTTAACCTTAATATGATTTATTTCTGTGTAATTTGAAAGAAATGTTTTTTGTCTTTGGTAAAAAAAGAAATTGACATTTTTTCTTTATTTATTTTTTGTTTTGTATTTAACACTGTCCTATAAATACCGGCGTAATTGCTACATTTGTTGTTGATGGTGTTTTCTTTCATCGAGAGAGAGAGAGAGAGGGCGAATTTAGTTATTGATAGTAAATTTCAGATATTTATTTTGCCACAATTAAATGAGTGTAAACAGTCTGAGGTGCTAAATATTCGTAGCTTTTCCTGATAAACCCGTTTAGAAGTGATGTATTGTAAAATGTAACTCGTATTCAATCCAATTTTGCCAGGGTTCGTTCTTCATGGTGTTGAATGTTCATCATCAATATTTGCTTTGTATTTTGTTTGTAGCCGCTGCGTATACGCACTTTCCTTTCGAAAAAGTCAGCAGAACAACAGTGGTTATGTGTTTTAAAAATACTCCTTTTGAAAAATTCAGCAGAAAAAAAGTGGCTGTGCGTTTCAAAAATATTTGTTCCTTTTGTTTCTGTTGGTGCATTCAATTGCTTGCTGCAGAATGTCAATTACTGATATCACCTTTTAACTCGGCCTCCCTGTTTTATGTAAAGTGGCATTTCTTCCACTTTTTTTTATATAGCATTCAAAGACTTGTTTAAACTTTAAAGGTCAATTCCATCTCTTTTCTTACCAAAACTTTGTTAGTATAATTTCCCCTAAGACTCCTATTGAAAAGGTTGGAATTCCACGGTGCAATCAGGGACGGCGGGACTAAAGGATTCACTATATCCAGCTTCCAGTCCATGTTCCAGAGGGGATATCTGTCTCTCTAAGTTTCTGTAAGACACATTGCCATCTTTTGATGATCAAGAACTTGCGGCTCTCTCTCTCTCTCCCTCTCTCTCTCTCTCTCTCTCTCTCTCTCTATATATATATATATATATATATATATCTATCTCTCTCTCTCTATTATATATATATATATATATATATATATATATATATATTAGCTGCATGTGTCTTTGCACGTGCAAAGGATCACGTACACAAGCACTTGCACCACACACACGACCAGTTAAAAATAGAAATAAAGAGAGAGAGAGAGAGAGAGAAGAGAGAGAGAGAGAGAGAGAGAGAGAGAGAGAGAAGCACCCACTGTGCTACTGACTGATACAGAGAGCGTTAGATTAAAACGCATTCAAATTGTGTAGATACTTTCTAGCATCAAGTTCGCCTGCCAAAGGTGCGTGCCTGATAGACTCAGAAAATTAGAGACATCTCAGGATCATTGTTGACGCTGCCAATAATCGAGACAGATCACAACATCCCCGAGACGAGAGAGAGAGAGAGAGAGAGAGAGAGAGAGAGAGAGAGAGAGAGAGAGGGGATGCATGTGTACGCATGCTTTCCACCTCACTAACTTAGAAGCTCGTGATGCTACCCGACGCAGGCAAATTATAGGACTGGCTTGCGTTCCTGCATCACGTTTACTTTTTTTATTATTTTTGTTAGCGTATTATTACCGCGGTGGTTATAGCTGTGTGTCAGCCGTTGATGCGTGCCAGATGAGAGGAGAGAGGGGGTTAATTATTATGCACAAACAGACAAGCGACGAGGGAGAAACTAGCAGAATGACTGAAGTATCGTCCCGAGGGCTCGGTCTCTGGGTACATGGTGGATTGAAGAAATGATTTTCTCGTAACGGTAACAATGGACATTTCGGTCGTAGCTTTCAATACCTTGGCTTCGAAGGTGATTGCCTTTGTCGGCCTTTCTTTAGACTATAATTGAAGTAACAACGTTAGAATGGTGTTTCAGATTGACGATATAATGCTGTTCTCTTTATCACGCCACCAGCCACTGAAGCATTTCATGGGATTGTGTTCAGTGTTATCGTATATTTGGTTAGCTGTACATGATAACGGGCTGTCTCACTTTAGCAAAATATACAGTTCATTCTTACGCTTTGTTACTGTTGAAGGAATTGCATTTTTTTTTCTCTCTGAAGTTCTCAAGTAAGGGGAATTTTTTTTTTCAAATCAGTTTTGAAAATAAAGGTTTTTTTATAATAATGGATCATTTCTAATGCCATAGAGACCTGTTTCGTTTCCCGTTAATAAATTCGAATGCTTGCTTGACATTGTAATTTGATAGATTGGAACAGTTTTTTTTTTTTTTTTACCGTCCTTATGTCCCCATAGATGTTTCACAAAATATAACTTTGACTTTTCTTTCTCTGAGGCACTAGTGGATCTCTCTCTCTCTCTCTCTCTCTCTCTCTCTCTCTCTCTCTCTTAGGTGTACTTAGGATATCTAATTCTCTGCTCTTGTAAATTTCTCTCTCTCTCTCTCTCTCTCTCTCTCTGTCGATTTTGCAATCTGCTTCATCACCGAACGCCGCTCACTGCACGTTGCATTGCTGCAGGATATGAAGGCCGAGAATGGTGGGTGGGTGGATGGGTGGTCTCTTAATGAGGTTATACATCTGTTAAACTACCTTCCCCATCTCTCTGCTCCCTTCCCACGAGTTCCTCCCCAGACCTCCCCCACTTTCCTTACCCTAATCGGGCAATTAGCATAAAAAAGGAAGGGGCCATAAGGCTCTCTCTCTCTCTCTCTCTCTCTCTCTCTCTCTCTCTCTCTCTCTCTCTCTCTCGATGGATGGTGCGTTGCTGCCAGTATACTGCGGCAGTGGTACTTGGGTAAACGATTTACTTCCTCCGTGCCCTGACTGATGGCGAGCCATTA
>NC_089771.1:33160383-33292883 GCF_040412425.1 Macrobrachium rosenbergii
ACACCAAGGAACACTCCATCAGTTTATAGTAGATGGTGTTTTGTTATTATCAGCACCAAGGAACACTCCATCAGTTGACAGTAGGTGGTGTTTTGTTATTAACTGGTCAACACCAAGGAACATTCCATCAGTTGACAGTAGATGGTGTTTTGTTATTAACTGGTCAACACCAAGGAAAACTCCATCAGTTGATAATAGATGGTGTTTACACTATTACAGAGTTCATAACATGTTTATTTTACGTAATTTTTGATCAGAAAAGTCTTGTTGAACCCAAGATAATATACATGTTAATTTTGGCATCGGTGCTGTTTACTTTCGTTCATAAATGAAAAGGCACACCTTGTGTATGTTACTGTAACATCGAAAAAATAAGATAAAATGCAAAAGGATACAAATATTTTGTTACTTTCCTGACCCTAACCTTGACCAAGGTCCGGTGCGTGTGGGTGGATGGGCGGGTGAGAGAGAGAGGGAGAGAGCGAGCGAGCCGCAGCGTTATTCTTAATGGTTCACTCACATCTCTTATGCAACGCTTCGATTCATTCGCCTTCAACTTGCGCGCGCGTGTGCGCTCTTACTCTCGCATCCTTACGCAGAACCTTTATGGTAATGGAGAAGGGGATTCGGTAAACCGTATTTTATTACCTTGGTGCCTATTGTTCGAATTATCATTTTATTACTGTATTTTGAGGTTTTGTTTATATAAATTTTACTAATGCATTTTGTTTTGACATTATTATTATATTATTATTATTATTATTATTATTATTATTATTATTATTATTATTATTGGAGAAACAAATCCACAGTTAGGTATATGTACATATATAGATAAATCTGTACTGAGAGCTTTCGGGAATCTGTTCGATTCTCAGATTGAAAATGGGAATCGAACGGATTCCCGAAGTCTCTGTGTACAGATGTATCATTAAATGCATGTACATATACATAACTGTTGATTTGTTTCACCTTTTCAAGACTCATGCTACTACTATTATTATTATTATTATTATTATTATTATTATTATTATTATTATTATTATTAGAAGCAAAAATAGAATTAGTATATGCTGGGTCGACGGCACGCATCTTAGACAAGAGTATGGACGAGCATTCATTCCGTAGCCGCGTTCATGACCTCGAATGGAAACGTAAACAAGCCGCTAAGTCCTAAGCGTTTCCGTTTCTCGAAACTCGGGCGAATCACTGAACGAACACCACCGTCCCTACCTCCACCACCTCCACCAAACAGCAGCCTTCGTCTGGAGCTAAATGGGGGTTTCTTTCGGGGTCCAGACGGTTTCGGAAAGCGGTTGCGGAACCCGACAGTCATTGTGTTATGTTCGATTTGTATTGGCTTGTTTCATCTGAGTGGTTAGTTTTGTAGAACAGAAAGAAATGTCATGTCAGAGTGAAATAAGTTTAGGATAATGGGAAATTAGTTACGTTTGATTAAGAAACCTAATCGAAGTGTGCATTTGGAAGATATATATATATATATATATATATATATATATATATATATATATATATATATATATGTGTGTGTGTGTGTGTGTGTTTTATATGAATGGTTATGTATTTCAATAAGGAGTGGCTTAAGAATGAAAGAAATTTATTTTATCACACGTAAACAAAAGCGCACGTTAATTCTGACGCATAATTATACAATACAAGATTTAACAGTTCAGAAGAAAAATGAAAGTGCCTGCTATCAGATTCATATAGAAGACTGAAACTTAATCCACTAATAATAGTCTTCAATTGGCAAATGAGATATAAAAACAATTACGACAACCAAAAACTTCGCACAACTCAAAACAGGTCAGTCATTGATTAAAAAAAAAAAAGGGATTGTTGAAAGATTTTGGAAATCCCCAAAATGGAAATATCTAATAATAAGAATTCCGAGAAATCGGACGAGAGAAGAGGGAAGACTTTGCAGGCTCTGGAAACGACTCAGAAGGCGGAACTGGAGTTCGCCCATCCAAGGACGACCGTCAAAAAGCCACACCATGACAGCCCCAGGCTCTTTTTTTGCGACTCCCCACCCCCACCCCCTCAATTCTCGACCACTCCCCTTCCTCATCTCCCTGGCCACCCTTCGACTTTTTTTTTTGTTTTTGACAAAAGACCAAAGAGTGTTCGATTCACGTTCGTTAATCATTGCGTCTCATGTCCCCCTTTTTTTCTCTCTTTTCTTATTTCCACTTGTTTCTGCTCTCTCTCTCTCTCTCTCTCTCTCTCTCTCTCTCTCTCTCTTAATGACTATGTAAATCCATTCACCCTAATTCATGTTGTTCCTTTGGAAATGGATGCACAGAGTCTTATGGTAAATTAAATAATCAATATTTAGTTTTATTGCTTTTCAAAATCAGAAAAGCTTCAATAATTTTGTGATACTTCAATAAACTAAAAAGTCAAAATGAGGCTGTTCGTGGGAGTTCATGAGAGAAAGAGAGAGAGGATAAAAACGCGATTTTATGTATGTGTATGGGTGTATGAGAGAGCTAGTTAAATTTTATATATAGTGAATAAAAGATGCCATCAATGTCAGTAATCCATACATAAATAATGAGTGTTGGCATGCGATCCATTTAGAAAGGGAATGTTAAAATATGCTGTACAAACAATGCAACAAATTTCTTTGGGACGCAACAGATTAAAAAAAAAAGTCTGCAAGTTTTGTACATCACAGCATTCTCAGAACAAATTCGGAAAATCAGTTTTTTGACAAAATTATGTCGTTAACCGGAAATTATATATTGGATGAATTATACTTCCTCTGTTGAACAGCGAGTATTATTGTAGTTACTGTTGTAAACAAGTAATAAATGCGCCGAAGTTTCTTCGACGCAGTCGAGTTTTCTATACAGCGTATAATCAAGGCCACCGAAATTAGATTTGTCTGTAGGTGGTCAGTGGTATATGCTGTATGAGCTGCGCCCATGAAATCCTTTCACCACGGCCCTGTGGTGGCTTTATCCTATATCGTTGCCAGCAAGATTATGGCTAACTTCAACCTTAAATAAGTAGAACTACCACTGATGCTAGAGGGCTGCACTTTGGCATATTTGATGATTGGGGTTATGATCAACATACCGATTTGCAGCCCCCAGCCTCAGTAGCTTTAAGATCTGAGGGGCGGGATAGAAAGTGCGGACGGACAGACAAAAGTGTGGCACAACAGTTTTCTTTTACAGAAAACTAAAACTGAATTTCAGAAATACAAAATCAACGGTTCTAGTAACTATTGATATCATTGATCATTTTTATTAACCCACGAAATTGTTATTTAATGAAAAAGCCGGACATTATAATGCCATTATGTAACGCTGGCTGAGTCAAGTCAGCCCGTCACGTAGGCGGGGGTGTGTTGGTTTTGGGAAAATCCTTGTCATCCCTCAGAGAGATGAATAGGAGTAGGATGAAACGTAAGAAAGAGATGGAAGGGGAAAATATTTTGAGATTTTCCTGTTGCTTGTTTTTACCATTAACTGGGTAATTTCTGAATTAAGAGGAGAGAGAGAGAGAGAGACTGAGACTGGTATTAGGCACTGGCCCGTGAAATAAGAGCCGAATTGATTTAAATATTCGGTGATATTGCTCAATATTTATTTTTCAATATTTTTATATTCATAATGAAGAGTATCAAGATTTTTGCTCAATATTTATTTTTAAATATTTATTTGTATTTTCATAATGAAGAGTGTCAGTACTTCTTAGCGTGAGAATCGTGGGTATAGGAAAATATTTTGCGGATGTTATTCCTGTTGGTATTATGACATGGGTATTTTGAGGGATCTGTAGTGTTTATAGAATTTCCTCTCTCTCTCTCTCTCTCTCTCTCATTTATAACTAAGTTCCAGTGCAGTAAGTGACCGGCGATCGTCGCCTCCTTCTCTCTCTCTCTCTCTCTCTCTCTCTCTCTCTCTCTCTCCATGTGTAACTATGTTCAGTGCAGTAAATGCCCGGCGAATGTCAATGTTCCTGTGCAATAAATGACCGATAAGTGTCCTCTCTCTCTCTCTCTCTCTCTCTCTCTCTCTCTCTCTCGTTAACGTTTTGAAACCTTGTTGCAGTTATCAGCTGATCCATATGGTCGTTTACGCACTATCTAATACGACCCATCTTGTAGAAGTGGTACCTTAAGTGATTATGTATTCTTGTCAGGCCTCTACTTTGGTTAGTGATAGCTAACAGATAGAGGTAGCTGGTTAGTGATAGCTAACAGATAGAGGTAGGTGAATCATTTAAAAGGTTCTGCGGGTGTTTATTTTCTTATTGCTACTACTACTGCTACTAAAAGTAGTAGAGGTAGTGTAGGAAATGGAGGGATCCACTCACATCCCCATCTCCGCTTTTTTTTATTTTTCTGTAAAAGAAAACTTTTGAGATGACTATTTGTCAGTCCGTCCGCACTTTTCCTGTCCGCCCTCAGCTCTTAAAAACTACTGAGGCTAGAGGGCTGCAAATTGATACGTTGATCGTCCACCCTCCAATCATCAAACTTACCAAATTGCAGCCCTCTATCCTCAGTAGTATTTTTTTATTTTATTTAAGGTTAAAGTTAGGCATAATCTTGCTTCTGACAACGATATAGGACAGGCCACCACGGCCGGCTGAGAGTTTCATGGGCAGCGGTTCATGCAGCATTATACCGAGATCACCGAAAGATAGATCTATTTTCGGTGGCCTTGATTATACACTGTACAGAAAACTCGATTGCGCCGAATAAACTTTGGCGCATTTTTTACTTGTGTTAAAAACATGATGATCAAGATGATGATGTTTAGACTTTGGAAAACTATAATATAATGAAGACTGTGACAGCATCGATGATCTGTAATGTTCTGGGGTCGTTTGGAGGAATTAGCTGGATAATGAAGACATAAAATAATGATAAGCTGGAAGCTAAAAGGCTTCTAGATTCGATTGTTTTTGGAGTCTAACTAGATTCCATTGTTTATGGAGACTATAGAAAGGAATCGTAGAAGCATGTTATGCAATTTTTATGCTTGCTTTCATTTGTGCATATATATAATACTCACATATATAATGTGTGTGCATTATATATATATATATATATATATATATATATATATATATATATATATATATATATATATATATATATATATATATATATATATATATATATATATATATATATATAATGTGCTTATATACGTATCACAGATTTTTAAAGTAGGGTAAGTTAAGGTTTTCCCAGTCCTGAGTAGTACAATATAAAAACACATTCTCCCCCACCTAAAAAAAAAAAAAAAAAAAAAAAAAAAAAAAAAAACATACCAAACTCTGGGAACTTCATTGACAGGTGAAAGAAATGGAGACGGTCTGCGTCCTGGAACGGGACTTTACCTGACCACGAACCAGATTTGGGATGGGGTGGTTTTTGTCTGAACCCCCAGGGTGCTCTGGAGAGAGGGGTGGAGTCACTGACGGCGGTCATGGGCGAAACGACGAACCTGGGGAAGACCGAATAACCCCTAGTTTTTTCTTCTTTTTTTGGGTGGGTGGGGAAGAGAATAACGTTTCGACCCCTTTCTTTTTAATTTTCATTTAGACTGGGAAATCCTTTAAACCTGCCTTGATATGCCAAGCGTTGCTTGGCAATTATCTGGATGAAGACCTGAAGCTGAAGAGATGTTCAGAAAAGTCTTAATCCATTGCCGTTTCTTGTATTATAAGTTCTTGGTTATTTCTCTGCGAATTCCGTTCGTAATTTGTTAACAAATAGATGTGCTCTAACCTAAAAAATAAATCTTATGGACAAATTTATATCTCAAGAAAACCAATAAACATAAATCTAAAAGCCATAATTCCTACGTAGTCGCCATAGTAATAAGAAATAAAGAGAAATTTGATGATTCATATAGAAGTTATTATTAACTGCGTCTTTATAAATCTCTGGGACAAAAGCCTGAGAAAACTAACAAACTTGGATCTAAAAGCTTTTAATTCCTGTGTATTCGCTATAACGATAACAAATAAAAAGAAATTTGATGATTCACGTAGAAATCATTGTTTACTGCGTCCTTTTATGTTTGTTGTGTGTGACTCATATTTTGTATTTGAGACCTTTGTGAAGTGTGTTTGTACGTTTCTACCGCCTTATTAAAGTCAGATTGGTCTGTTATGTGCGATTGTACTTTTTTTGTTTTTATTTATTGTATTTTATCCAGTTTTTACGGGTTTTTAGAGGACGAAGTCATCCAACAGACACGTTTTAAGTTTTAATGTTTTTCTGTTTATTAAAACTTTATACGATTTCCAGGATTTGTTCAAATTTTCATATTTTCAAATTATTATGTATTAAAACATATGTAATATCAAGGAAGGGCACATAAATCATATTTCGTATTTTTCAATTTTGTAGTAAAACTTACGTAACATCCGAGATGGACATATAATATGTCCTTGAAAACTTGCATGTCCTTGAAATCTTGGCAATTTACCATCTTGAAAAACATCCCAATCATTCTGTCATTATCCGAAGCGACTTAAACTAGCCTATTTTCATGTCTGTATGCACTCCGCAAAAAAACATCATGGCGATATCATTTTATTCATTTGTTTATTTTTATATATTTTGATTTCCTAGTTTTTGTCTCCGTAGGGGGTAAGTGCCGCCAGTGCACCTCATGCGGTGCACCGTAGGCATTACTTAAGGGTCTTTGCAGCGTGCCTTCGGCCCCTAGCTGCAACCCCTTTCGTTCCTTTTACTCCACCTCCTTTCTTATTCTTTTTCTTCCATCTTACTTTCCTTAACCCTCTCCCAACAACTGATTCACAGTGCAACTGCGAAGTTTTCCTCCTTATTACACCTTTCAAAGTTCTCCCGTCAATTTCCGTTTCAGCGGTGAGTGACCTCATTGGTCCCAGCGCTTGGCCTTTGACATAAATTCTATATTCAATTCAATTCAGACTGCCCTTGCACGCTTTGTTGCATTTTCCAGCATTCGGGTTCTTACGAGTTTAAACAGGGGATGCAATAAAGTATGTGTCATACTTGATTGTATCCCTGGAAATGCTGCGGATGTCGGGGAGCGCTATCTTCAACAGGAAGGTGATTTTTTGGGGATTACAGGAAGGGGTTTTTAGGGATTACAGGAAGGTGATTTTTGGGGGATTTCCGTTCTTCGTTTTCCAGCAGAGTCCATCCGTTGTGCTCGAGAAGAGGCGGTAAAGTGAAAGAAGACTTAAGTAAATAATGATGAGGTGAAATTGTGTGTAAATAACTGGACTAGGGATGAAATGATGACAGGAGTTTAGTTAAAAGGTCATCCTCTCTCTCTCACTTTACCTCTTTATCATGAAAAACGGAAAACGTATTTAAATTTGCCACGAATTGCTGAATAAAACTAGTTTAAACATTCTCTCTCTCTCTCTCTCTCTCTCTCTCTCTCTCTCTCTCTTGAAAAACGGAAAACGCATTTAAATTTGCCACGAATTGCTTAATGATACTAGTTTAAAATTTCTCTCGCTCGCATTTAAATTTGCCACGAATTGCTTAATGATACTAGTTTAAAATTTCTCTCTCTCTCTCTCTCTCTCTCTCTCTCCTCTCTCTCTTCTCTCTCTCTCTCTCGTAGTTTCAACTTTTTGGTTGGGAATGTTGTAATATGAAATTTGCTTTTAAGTGGTTTTGTCTAATAACGATCTGGTGTTTTGCATACAGATTAGTCAGCGGACTGGCCTTGCTCTCTATAATTATCGGAGAAAAAATCATAATAATGATAGATTGACTAAAATGAATATGTAACCGGTGGTAGCAGTTGTAATTTTTTTTTTTTTAAGGAGAGCAAGAAGTGGTTGTATTAGTTGTAGAAATGTGTCAGTGAATTGGTTTTGCATGTAATTGACAGGAGTATAAAAAATTCGGATAAAAACTTTTGACCTCTGAAGTGTCAAAAGTAGTTGAAGTATAGAGGGAGTTCGATAAATTTGATTTAAAGGCTTATCATTCACATCGTTTATTAAGCTTGGATGTGATAGAATAAAGCCAGATTCCGACTGATTGATGCAAAGGTTATATGGACAAAGAAAGTAGAAAAGAAAACAGAAATATAGTATGCTGAACTTCTCTCTGTATTCTTGACCGCTGATAATTAAAAATGGGAATCGCTTTATGTAGAAAGTCAAGATAGTGATTTCAACGCTGAAACAGTAGTTATCCAAGCTCGGTTATAATTGCTTTATGAAGTACGGCAAGGTAGTGATTTCAACGCTGAAGCAGTAGTTATCCAAACTCGGTTTTAGTTGCAAACGGTAGTTATCCAAGCTCGGTTATAATCGCTTTATGAAGTGTCAAGATAGTGATTTCAACGTTGACACAGTAGTTATCCAAGCTCAGTTATGATTGCTTTTATAAAGTACGTCAGCTAGTGATTTCAACGCTGAAACGGTAGTTATCCAAGCTCGGTTATGATTGCTTTTATGAAGTGCGTCAAGATAGTGATTTCAACGCTGCAACAGTACTTATCCAAGCACGGTTATAGATCACGGCTTCGTAGATTTAAAACATATCTTTTCGGCAACTTCTTTTTTCATTCGAGTACCGTTATGAATAATGAAGGCTGAGTAAGACTGAAATCAGTAAAGGTTACTCTTAATCCTAGCCAGAAAGCGGCTATAACTTCAGTTGCTGCCTGCTGTGAATTATTTTCATCCAAATTTTGACGTATGTATGAAGTTTATTTTCCAGGATTAACCATTTGAAAGGGCAGAGAAAAATTATATATTTACTGTAACAGCCACTTCTCTTCTCTCTCTCTCTCTCTCTCTCTCTCTCTCTCTCTCTCTCTCTCTCTCTGTCACGCGCATACGTATATACCTCCTCACCCTGGCCTGCTCGCGGGGAATCCCACCTTCCCAATTTCCTAGAGATGATTCCTTTAGGAGCTTCGCCCTCTTAGCCGAGAGTCGTCGTTACGTCAGACATTCAGTGAAAGATGAGCCGAAAATTACTTGTTAGGTTAGAGATTTAAAACAAGTAATTTGATTTGATCATTTCCGGTACTTTGACATCAAAAGTTTTTTCCAGTGAAGTTTATTTGTGAGCAATATTGAATGACGACATTTTTATATCTTGTTTCATACACACACACACATTATATATATTATATTATATATATATATATATATATATATATATATATATATATATATATATATATATATATATATATATATATATATATATATATATGGTTTTCCACTAAATTTATAGACTGATCAGATAACCAGTCTGCTAAGGTAGAGGTACATGTATTGTGAATAGGTAGCGGGTTATGTCATTATGCAAATGATAAATCGCTAATTCTTGTATATTCAATAACAGCACAGGATGTAGTGACAGTGAAACGTTTAATTTCTTGTGAAATTAAATTTCAACATATTTTTTGTTTCTTGTGATCATTTGTAATCTTTAGAGATCATTTATAAATCGAGAAAAAACCACCAATTTAGGGGGTTGTATCTAAATGAGAAATTTTAAATGGTTTCGAAAATAGGCAGTGATATAGATACGAAAAACAGAACACACTTGTTTCATTGGGGGTTCGGCCTGCAAGTGCTTAATCTTATTTTTATGCAAAGTTCTGAGGCCTGCGTCCATTGCTTTCCTATTTCGCAGTTTCAAATTTTCACGGATTCACAGTTCCGAGCCGGAAAATCTTAAAATTAAAATTTTGCCTTGGAAGGAGACTGCCCTGCAAACTCTTCTCTCTCTTCTCTCTCTTCTCTCTCTCTCTCTTTCTCTCTCTCTCTCTCTCTCTCTCTTTCTCTCTCTATAGATATATATATATATATATATATATATATATATATATATATATATATATATATATATATATATATATATATATACATTAGTCTAATATTCATTTATATATTCTTTAACTTCTTCGCTCTTCATTACTTCATCCAAGTGTAAGTTCTCCGAGTCTTTGTGCCCAATCCTATCAAGTTCTACCATCGCATTCCGACCTGTCAGCCGCTCGAGTTTAAACGCTGGGCAAATCGACATTCCCATCCTTATATTGACCTCCCGTCTTGCCAGCTCGGTCACGACGTACAATGTTTATGCCTTTCTTTGTTTTTTTTTTATTTCTTTATTCTCTCGATTGGATTACAGTGGGAATGGCGAATAAGAAGTTTTTGTTTAATTCTCTTGATTATTAAAAGTTATATTCTTTTATTCTTTTTGCATTACATAGTTTGACAGGTATATTTCGCATGTATGTTAGCAAAAAAACCTGAGGTCGTACATTCTGCCCTAAAATGGAAAACTGCAGTATCTGCAAAATTTTCAAAATTGAGATATGCCACCTATTGGGCTCGTGAAACACTAATACACAAGTTTCTGCAGTTTTATAATGATTCATCAATGATTTCCATGAGTATTTAGTGGGTCCCATTTGCAGTGTCTGCAAAATCAGTAGTAAAGCAAGGGAAAACTGCAGTATCTACCATTTTTCTCAGTTTTGCATTTTTGCAGGTACTGCAATCTTCCATTTTAGGGCAGTATTGGTTACTGAGAGAGAGAGAGAGAGAAGTGGGTGGTTCTAAAAGTGGCCTGCCTCTGTGAAGACATAAATATATAGTCGACACATGTTCGTGCCAAAAGTGATAGCCGTATGTGCATAGTATTTTATGGGAAAGAAATAATGGATTATAAATTACAGCAGAAACACGAATTAAAGGAATATTGAATAAATATAGGCTACTCCAAAAAAAATAGTACACTTGCATCTTTGTTTTTAATGCATGTTATAGATAAATATATATAATATATATTTGCGTATTTATACAATGAACTGAAGGACTTTTTCTATTACTTTTTGTAATAAAAACTGCCCAATACATAACGTTGAAATTTTCTATTCTTAACCCGTTTTTTAAAAGATACTTAATTGTTTTTATAGAAAAAAGTAAAACCACGAATTACGGCATTTCAAAATCATGGCAGATATCTACGAAGTACTTTAACCCATTTCTTCTCTCGAGGAGACTGGAAGGAAGGCATTAATAGAGAACAGATTTATAGGAATTTCTTCAATAATCCGTGAAAGTTAAAACATCTGCCATAATTTATATTCTGGTCATTAATTAGGCTAATTGTTACCTTTCCAGAATTACTGATATTCGTTCTGACCCCACAACTGTTGTGTAGTCTGTAGGTGATGTCATATACCTCAACTAATTGGTGCTCGGCGTATGTGTTTAATCATAATTATTGCCCTTCATGGGTGCTACATTGCCCACAGAAAATAACGGCTGTTCAGCGAAGCTATCGTTTTAACTCTTGCTTCATTTTTCGCGGTTTTATACTGGTGCGTTACTCTTGTATTAATGCTATGCTCAGTCTTTATGGGACTGTAAACATAGTGGTATACACCAGTGAATATTTAAAGAAAAATTGTTTGTTGTGATGAATCCGGATTTGTTTGTTTGTTTGTTCTCATGTCTGTGCCCTGGGATCTATTGTCTGGCCGCCAGATTTCATAATAACATCTGCCAACAAAGGCTGACGTAGGTTGTGCACTCTAGACATGTAAGAAATTTTCTTGCAGATCTGACAGTGAATGTTTCCAGCTGTCATATTGTCTACCACCTCTCATGTTTATGTAAGTCTCTCTCTCTCTCTCTCTCTCTCTCTCTCTCTCTCTCTCTCTCTCTCTCTCTCTCTCATAATATTATGCTGGCTGTAAGCTTTGTAATGAAATGTAAATCCTTAGTTACTCTTCCTTTTGTAAATTCGTGTAAATATTTTCCAAGCCAGTATCAAAATACTGCTGCGGCAGGTAGTGTCATTTAGGCGGTTACCAAAGAAGGTTTTGATTTGAATTATCACGTTTCTTAATTTTTGCCTTAGCGTATCCATATGTTCTTCAGTCGTGTATATTCTGTTAACGAGTTGATGTAAAACATTGCTCGTTCAGTTTTTGCATCAGGGTTTTGAGAAAAGAGTTGGTATTTGCCAGCATCTACTGCGTTGCGGTATTGCAACCATTTGTATATTCTTGTTTTCCATTTTTATTGTCGTGGTTCAGCTGGCAAAGGCATTATTGTGAATTTTTATGGCGGTTTTGTGAGCTATTTTTATACTTGATGTCATTATTTTTATCCATTGCAGAAGTTTTGTTACCGTAATAATTTTCTGTATTGTGACACAAGGACTTTTTTTTTTTTATTTGTACAAGTATCGTTACAGGCACAAGTAGGTGCCTGTACATCATAGCTATATATATTCTTTTATTCTTTCTGCATCAGGTCTTCTCTTTATTCCTTCAGGCTCTTTCTTCTTCCTTCAGTTCCTTCCTATTTTTTCTCTCCTTTCATCTGTTACCACCTTCTCCATTCCCTTCTTCTCCATTCGTGGTCTTCTATCGTCCACCTTTTCTTCTTTCTCTCTTCTCTCTCTCTCTCTCTCTCAATCAGTTTTCTCACCTTCGTCCCTCGTATTATTTTTTGTCATTCTGTTCCCTTTCTTCGTCCATCTTGCGCAGTCATAATTTTTTTCCAAACCATCGTTCATTGGACGAGTTCTCTCTCCCTCCCATCTCTCTCAGTTTTCCTTGTTCGCTTTTCCCCCTTCCCCCAAAATTCTCTTTCGTCAGATATACTTTGTTCCTTGTTCTTCTCCATGGTACATTATTTTTTTTATTTTTAAACTACTCTCTCTCTCTCTCTCTCTCTCTCTCTCTCTCTCTCTCTCTCTCTCTCTCTCTATATATATATATATATATATATATATATATATATATATATATATATATATATATATATATATATATATATATATTTCATCCGACTGTTCTGAATTCCACGGGCTTTTCGTATTTGTGTCCCCGTATTCTTTGAGACATTCCCTTTCACTTTTACTTAGTACCTCCCTTTCCTTCCTCTTGCTCACGCGATTCCTTCACTTATCGAAATATTTCTTCAATTTAAAAGCACCCAGCCAGTTGCAATCCTGCTCTCCTTCACAGTCAGTTGATGATGGTGCTGATGACTTGGGCGAATTCTTTTAAATAAATTATAAGTCGGCGGTTTTATTAGCTGCCGTGAGAACCAGTCAGCGATTTGCCAAGAGTTCCATTACTCGCAGAATCCCGAGTTCCCGGAAAGCTTCCTCTGGAGTGGTTTCAAGTCCTCGGGTTGAGCCACTGTGTGGTTCGTGCATTGGTTTTCCTTTTGTGAATTTGATTTCCCGTCTGGTTTAGTTAGAGACGAAACGTCTTGCCTTGCTAATCATTTTTCTGGAAAAGCTTTAGGTTTTCCTCTTGTGAATTTGACAAACTGTTTGCTTTTTAGGAAGATGAAAAACGTCTTGCATTCCTAATGGATGTACAGAAAATTATACCTTTTCCAGAATGATCCCAGCTTGAGTGGCGATGTTAAAATCCATTTGTGGAGGCCAAACCCCATTGTGTATTTCACTATTCATGGTGTGATAAATTTCCCAAGCGAGTCTTTTTTTTTTTCAGTATATTACTAAAAAGTGTATTTTACATTTGTTTACAATTACAGTCTTGTATTTTTTCTCCTACAGGGTAATTATATTCTTCACCAGATTAAAGTTAACAGATGTTATATAAGTCTCATGGTCTTCAAATTACTCTCTCTCTCTCTCTCTCTCTCTAGGGTGTGTCGTACGTTGCTTGACGCAAGGAGTTATTTCTTTGTTATCTGAGAACGTGCCTAGATTTGGAAAGCTAGCCTGGCCAGTCCCATGGTCTCCCAGCAAAAGCACAAAGGACTCTATATATATCTATCTATATATATATATATATATATATATTATATATATATATATATATATATATATATATATATATATATATATATATATATATATATATATATATATATATATATAAAATGAAACAGACATTTCTCTTTTTCCCCAGGATATTTTCTCTGAAAACACTGACACACAATTCGTGAGTGTTCGTGTTGTTCCTTTTCCCACAGTACA
Source organism: Macrobrachium rosenbergii (assembly GCF_040412425.1). Taxonomy (NCBI): domain Eukaryota; kingdom Metazoa; phylum Arthropoda; class Malacostraca; order Decapoda; family Palaemonidae; genus Macrobrachium; species Macrobrachium rosenbergii. The sequence goes on from NC_089771.1 coordinate 33,174,392, forward strand.
GTCGTAGTAAAAGGTACGAGGCTGAAAGTACAAGGATATTGTGGTTACGTTTGCTGCTCTTTCTTAGGTATTGCTGATGTTCTTTTTTTTATTCTGGGTTTCATGTGCATTGTTTTGTCTGCTTTTGTGCTGTATGTTTTTTTGTTTCTTTGTCTGTGCACTGTGGGTGTCTTTGTCTTACTGTTGTTCCTTTGATATTGAAAGTAATACTCACTTTGTTGGTTTGTATCAAATATATTTTTAGGAATGAATTTGCTTTGAAAAATGTGTTGTTATGCAAATCATTTTTTTTAAGCTTTCGAGGAAGTGAAAAATGGATTATCGGTCTCCAGGCAAACCTGAAATAGCAAGTGATCATTATTGTTATTAACCCAAGCATGAAAAGGGAACAGACTTTATAGGAAAAAAGACCTTTAAGTGGAAAATTTAAATTTAGGAGTTCAGTAATTTTTAATAATTGATAATCATAATTACGATTGTTAGTTGCTATCACCAACATTATAGTTGTCATTTAAACCCGAGATCGGCCTGCGTCCAGAAGGTAAAGACTGCCTTAATCATAGTAATGTTATTATTGTACCTATACAAGGACAAAGAACTAAAGTAGTTGTTACAATTGCGAGCAATAACGTTGCGGTATTAGAAATAATAAAAATAGTACAAAGGCAATGCCATTTGATCCATTTTCTTAAGGAATGGCCTTCATAAGAGAGTACACGTCTGTCCAATTTAGACATCGCAAGTTGATGGCGTTGCCATTGATTGATTGCTGGTTTCTTCAGCGCCAATATGCAAATGAGCCGCCTGAAGTCGGAGACCAAGGAAAAGTCTTTGGGGGTAATTATCGCTTCGCTGGCTCATAATTGTATAGGGTAGGACTGACGTCATTCCTAGGGAGTGTAATGATGGGTTTTGGTATTTCTCTCTCTCTCTCTCTCTCTCTCTCTCTCTCTCTCTCTCTCTCTCTCTCTCTCTCTCTCTCTCTCTCTCTGTATGTAGTTGTGTATATAGGTACAGCACTGGGCTAGCGTATGATACAGCAATGATGGAAACCAGTGTCAGCTGTAAAAAAAAATGGTGGGGGAAGGGAGGGTTAGCAATCTCATTCTCTTGTATGGCGCCTCACCTTCAAGAGGAGAAAATAGCGTAATATGTATATATACATATATATGTGTATATATATGTATATATAGATATATATTGGTTCGTGTTTCCAAAATATTTTCACATTGCATACGACCATCTTTCGTTTATTTGTAATCTGCATTTAGTATAACCCTCCCCCCCACCTTTCCCAACCACCACACACACGCTGGCATTTGCATTTTATTACTGATTGTCTCACATCTATTTTGCTTTCACAGTCTTACCTGTTTACAATTTGCTCTTGTGCTTTTTAACGATTGCCAGTGTTTTTGCAAAATTCTAGAGACTTCTTAGAGACATCCATTGCTGTCAACAAGAGTGGAGCTTCGAGCGGCTACCAAATGAATCTCGCAATTAATCATTCCCTTCGTGTATCATATTTGCGGTAAAAGTAGACGAGACGAGTTTTTCTGTCTCACTTCAAACAGGTTGATGAGCGAGATATTTTTGGGTGTGGTCGCTTGAGACTGTGGTCGTGGAAATCGAAATCGCGCCTCGGGTTTATATGGGACAATTCAGCTGGAATGTTTGCGTGCAATTCTGACCTGACATGGATGTAACTGCAGTATCTGCAAAATTCTGCAGATTCAGAATGATTCTTCAATGTTTCCCATGAGTATTTAGGGGCTCCCATTTGCAGTATCTGCTGAAATTGAGATATTCCACCAATTGGACTTGTGAAACGCTAATAGACAAGTTACTGCTGTTTCAGAATGATTCTTCAATGCTTTCCACGAGTATTTAGGGGGTCCCATTTGCAGTATCTGCTAAATTTTAGAAATTGAGATATGCCACCTATTGGGCTCGTGAAACGCTAATACACAAGTTACTGCAGTATCATAATAATTCTTCAATGCTTTCCATGAGTATTTACTGTAGAGGGTCCCATTTGCAGTATCTGCAAATTTTAGAAATTGAGATATGCCACCTGTTGGGCTCGTGAAACGCTAATACACAAGTTACTGCAGTTTCAGAATGATTCTTCAGTGCTTTATTTACGTTGTCCCATTTGCAGTATCTGCAGAATCAGTAGTAAGTCAAGGGAAAACTGCAGTATCTGCAAAATTTCCGAAATTGAGATATGCCACTTATTGGGCTTGTGAAACATCAATACACAAGTTATTGCAGTTTCAGAATGATTCTTCAATGCTTTCCACGAGTACAGTGGGTATTATGTTTCTTACATACAATACCATCAGAGAGAGAGAGAGAGAGAGAGAGAGAGAGAGAGAGAGAGAGGTGGGGTGGGCTACGTAAAACTATCATAATAGAGGCTCTCATCCCGCGAATATACTAATGACAGCCCATTATACGAACACCTACACATCCTTCCTTCCGTCATCTGGTGGATCCCCTGTAGTAGGAGCCTCTTGCAACATTTCCGGTTCGTGCGAATGGTAATTGTGCAATGCTCGTGGCTTCTTCTTTTATTTTTGTTTTTGACGTATTGTCATGGTTAGGGGGAGAGAGAGAGAGAGAGAGAGCTTTGGATTGTGCAAACATACGGTTCTAAGCAAATCAATACTGTTAGCGTAAGATAATCATGACAGACAGACAGGATTGGAAGAAACGTAGGCTCTTATATTGTCAGTCAAAAGACAGACAGATAAGAGGAGAAACTTTGTCCCTCTTGTTGTGAGCCGAAAGACACAGACAGACAGAAAGACATTTTGACAGACAAGATTGAAAGAAAACAACCTAGGCCCTTAGAATGTCAACCTGAAGATAAATGTAATTTAAGGTCAGATAAGACCAATTCCTAATAACAGGTGGTGAGCGACTCCAGCGATTTGGAAATAGAAAGTCGGAACACAAAAAGTAAAGGACCCCTCATTATCGTCTTGAGATTTTCAATTTATTTAATGCTTCCTATTTCCTTGGGGTTTTAAGAGGGGGTGTCATTAAGGCGTTTGATTGACCCCGTGACCTTTTGGGGTGTGACCTGCCTGATTCTGAAACCCTTTGCTTATTGCCAGTTGTGTTTGAGAGTGTATGCCCCGTGACTACACACGCCATACATTAGTTGATGTCAAAGTATTGTATGTAATTTTTCTGTATTCCTAAATTATTAAACCAGGGGTTGTCAGTCTTAGGTACCCAAGGTCCCTGAAAGTGTTAAGGTGTCTCAAAAGAAAGTCACGTTCGTGGAGTGAAAGAGAGATAATTAGTATTAATTGTCAAGTCACAAAGAGGTCATTTGAGTTTACACTATTATACCTGATGCTTTGCAGTTTTGATGTGAATTAACTTTATTGGTCATCTACCTAATTTTCATAAATGATTTAAATCGTTTTATATTTTCAAATTAGTTTAATAAAATAGATGAAAAATAAAATAAACATTGGAAGAAAGAAGGGAGAGTTAATATATAAATGGTTTTATTATTGGTGTTGCGTCAACTCTTGCAACTGATAACTTACTTTTAATGAGAACAGTAATTTCAAGTACGTACACTATAGATGATGACGTGTTCTGCAGAAAATACTTGTCAAATCTCTCTCTCTCTCTCTCTCTCTCTCTCTCTCTCTCTCTCTCGTCAGCCAGATAAGCATTGCATAGAAGTTCAAAAGCGGGTTTTAACCGAATTTTTTCTTTATGCTTTTTCGTCAGAATGACCAACATTTCAGTTCAGATTTTATCCCATGAAGTAAAAAAATTAATTTTGAGAAGAGATGAAAACTATGGTCGGATTTCAAATAGCGGCCCTTCCAGCCCAGGTCAATTACTCTAGCCACTGACCCAAGACAGCCCTGGTGTCGCAAAGACTTTAACAGCCCAGTGCAATTTGTGTGAAAGTAAATAAATAAATTGTTTACTTAAGAAGTAAGCAAAACATGGAAAACTGACGGCAAAATATATTTGTTTAAAATTACTTAAAAGGCTAATCAAGAAACAAATTACATCAGAAATCTTTGTTGACTAGAATTTTATTGCAGAGTTGTCTTGTTTTTGTCGTGTATTGAATTTGATAGTAATGATGATTATATCAATAGTAAGAAAATGTTTAAAACTGTTGAAAATTATTGAGATTTTAATTAAAAATAAAAATAATAATAGTAACAATAATAATAATGTATTTGACAACTGGGATTCTGGATGGAGGTACATTGAAACTTTCTTTGGAGAGGGGTTAGGGGAGACTTTGATGATGCTTTAGAGCTTTCATTCTCCCATCACCGTTCCATTAGCTGCAACCCCTTTCGTTCCTTTTACTGTACCCCCGTTCATATTCTCTTTCTTCCAGCTGACTTTCCACATTCTCTAACAATTGTCTCATAGTGCAGCTGCGCGGTTTTCCTCCTGTTACACCTTTCGGAACTATTGCTGTCAATTTCCTTTTCAGCACTGAATGACCTTTGTCCTAAATTCTGTATTCAATTCAGTTCAACTCTCTCTCTCTCTCTCTCTCTCTCTCTCTCTCTCTCTCTCTCTCTCTCTCTCTCTCTCTCTCGAACAGTGTATGATATTTATATAAGTTTTTTGCGTCCAAATATGTAACTTAAGAGCTCTGGACAACGGGAGACGCTAGAACAGAAACTAGAGAGAGAGTCGCAGAGGGTCACAAAGGGTAAAACTGATAATAGACGTTGATGTCCAATTGAGCTTATCTCCCGTGAATGAATGGCGCACACAGACGAATGAAAATGAATGATGGGAGGAGATGGAGGCGATGTTACTAAAATGGGAAAAGGGCGAGGGGAGGAGAAAGTGTTGAACTGACGAGGAGGACAGGGTGAGAAAATAGAACAGGCTCTCTTTTGTAAACTTTAGATGTTTTAAATTATACAAGTTCGTTTGATTTATGTTAAGTTCAGCTGTTTTTGGGTTTAGAGCTTAACAGAAAATCTGTTGTAAAGGTTAATTTATTTATGGTTTCATTTTTAGGGAGAAATTAATTGTCGTGAATGGCAGTGAAAAATCTTAGTTATTCACAGTAAGGGAATATAGAGCCTAGCCACATAGGCCACACAAAATTCACCTAAAAGACCAAGATTTTATACAAATTAGGGTATTAAGCAAAAAAGGGCACCATCTGTAGAACATTTAAACAGGATTACAAGAAGTCTAGCTACTGCAACAGTCAAAAGACAAAGATTTATACAAATAAGGGTATTTAGCGAAAGGGGCACCATCTGTAGAACGTTTAAACAGGATTACAAGAAACTTGGCTCCTTCTGCTACTGTTGAAAGTAGTATTTCACTCAAGAGTCCAGCTACTGCTGCTGCTACTGTTAAAAGTAGCCTTTCCCTCAGAGTCCCAAACCTCTTCTCTCTGGAACCCATTCCATCATTTAATTTTTTGTATCCCTTGCTGTCGTTCGGGGGCTCTGAACATGCCTCAGGAATGTTTACCTGCCACTCGCACGGATGTCAGGAGACCTTTGTTTGTTTTCGTTGTGACATTATCGGTAGAGGTGATTTTTTTTCCTGAACTCTTGTTGTTCTTATGTATCATTTTGATTATGTTGTATTATTTACTGTTACTCATTTGTAAACAGCCCGTATTCTTCCGAGGTTAGTGACTGTATGATGTATATCGTATTATGTCATAATTTGGTCAATTTGCATATGGACTCAAGATTGAGCATACAAAGCGCACTCAGGTACCCGTATTGATGCCGAGTTCACTTATCCTCAGTTATATATATATAATATATTACTGTATATATATTTATTTATTTATATATATAATGTATATAAAATATATATGTATATATATGTATATGTGTGTTTATGTAAGTTTATACATGTGTTTGTATGTATTACACTCAGATCTCCATCCGTGGTTGTGTCATGGGTGGGGGGATAAAGATTCAGGTGTGGTTGGTGAGGGTGGGGGTGGGGGCGGACCTGTTTCGATATTGTAGGAAAAACAAAACCTGTGCTGGTCTCGGAAGACCAGCACGTGATTGTGAAGGGCATGGGGGTCATTCATACGGCCCTGATGACGGTATTCTCTCTCTCTCTCTCTCTCTCTCTCTCTCTCTCTCTCTCTCTCTCTCCAGACAAAGAACAGAGTTTTTTCATTTGTGTTTGATTTTGTTCAGTCTGTTCCTGAATCCATTTTGTAGACTTATCATTTTGCATTTGCCCCATAGGGGGTTAGTGCTGTCAGTGCACCTCATGCAGTGCACTGTAGGCATTACTCAAGAGTTCTTGTAATACTGGTCCATACCAGAACCCCTTTCGTCCCTTTTACTGTACCTCCTTTCATATTCTCTTTCTCCATCTTACTTTCCACTCTCTCCTTACAGTTGATTCATAGTGCAACTGCTTTGAGGTTTTCCTGTTGTTACCTTTCAAAACCTTTTACTGTCAATTTCCACCGTTTCAGCGCTGAATAACCTCATAGGTCCCAGTGCTTGGCCTATGGCCTGGGTTCTATATTCAGTCCAGTTTAATTCATTTTGTATTTGGGAGTCAAAAATGAAAAATTGGACAAATGGAGGGAAATTTTATTATTAGTCACCAAGTGTGTTTTGTCTGCTACAAGAAGCAAGACGAAATTACTGTATCACGTGATCAAATCATTATCATTAGCTGAGTATTCAAGTTCACTTAGTGTTAATTAACGATGCAAATCGAGTTTATTTAAATGGAGCACTCAACCTCTCATTATTGTTAACATACGTATTGATGAAACGCAACCTCATTTACCAGTGTTTTTACGACTGTGGTCGTGATGCAGACTAAATTTCAAGAAGGCATTGCTTACTCATTTATTTATTTATGTACTTATTCATTTATCTTTAGTTTTGCTTCTTTCCTTTTCCTAAAATTATAATCAAAATCTTATTTATTTTCATCGTTTGATGAAGATAATTCGTGTCAGAGTAACTTGTATAAGTAAAGATTGGGCGACATTCTGCTTGAAACGTCTTGTTTTGGTGTCGTAATGGTATGAAAGGATTTTCCCTGTGAGTCAACATGGTTTGTAACACAATCATTTATAACTTTTATTTAGTTTTATATCAGGAAGTTTTTCATACGCTTGGTTTAACCATTCTTGACTGAGTACAAAATCTTTTTCTTTTTTTTTTTGCTCAAAGACAATGGTGTATAAGGTTACACACTAAAATTTTATCATTCCGTTATTTTTTTTATTTTTTTCCTGACGGCGACAGCAGTTTGAATGCATTTGGTAAAGACACTGATTTATGTATTTATTTATTCATTTATTTTTTTTATTTATTTATTTATATTTTTTTGGCTGCAGGAACATTAACCATTTTTTTTTTTGCAGTGACATTAATTTTTTTTTTTTTTTTGCAGTAACATCATCGTCTCTTGAACAATATAATAAATGCCAATTTTCCTCTCTTTTCAGGACGTGATGGCAAACAGTACGGTGGAAGAATTACTGCGCGGCCTCGCCTCTCAGCTATCCGAGAAAGAGGATCATATTCTTTGTTCAGATATCCGTAACAAGCTTTTCGGGCCTTTGGAATTCTCAGAAGAGATCTTGGTAAGAGTCCTCTCTCTCTCTCTCTCTCTCTCTCTCTCTCTCCTCTCTTCTTCTCAGTATTTTCTCGTCGTCTTTTCGAGTTTATCTTGTACACAACTGTTGCAGGCATGGTTAGAAATGCTAATCACCTGTAATTAGATTTTTTTGTCCAAGGTAAGCTTGCATTGTATTTTTATTGTGCGCACTCAGATATTCTAATCCTTTATATTTTAGGATTCATTATATACATTTTCTTGTTTCTCATATAATATAATTTTATAATTTTATATATATATATATATATATATATATATATATATATATATATATATATATATATATATATATATATATATATATATATATAATATCTATAATGTCTACTTATAAACGTGCTTCTGTGTTTAGTTGAGAAAACTGGTCTCATTGTTATAATTAGTTTTGTTCATAGATTTTTGTTATGAACATTTAATTAACAGAAGTTTTAAAAGCATTTTACATGTCAATAGTACCATTTTTGTACAGTTCTCATTTCAGTCCATTTATTTCCATGTCCTGATATGAGATATACCTATTATCTCCGGATAAAAAAAAAGCCTTTGAACTGCCCTAGTCCACTTATCTGTACTGATGTAATTCGCGTTTATAATCCCGTAATAAATAACTGTCATTCCACACCACGGCCGTACACGGACCAAATGGAAAATTGCGCTCCCATCGTAAATTTGCAAGCGGTGTCATCTGTGAACCCAGCGTAGCTTTTATTCGACACGTCCGTCTCATTTCGGCGCTCGACACTGGTTGTTTGCTAGAAGTAGACTTGAGATGAACAGGTTTTCAAGTGCTTTCAGTCTGAAATTCCTCAGAGATGAACAGCTGTTCAAGTGCTTTCAGGCTGAAATTTCTCAAAGGATTTGAAATGTTTTGATGTGCCTGGGGAGTTGTTTGTGTGTACGAATGTAAATGTAACGCTTTGTCTTCAAAGTTTCTTTAAAAGTTTATATAGACTTACCTACCTAGATATATATATATATATATATATATATATATATATATATATATATATATATATATATATATATATATATATATACACGTGTATATATATTATATACTACAAAGTTTTATTTTTTTGTGTTTTGTATTTCATTTTGGACTATCACTACCTTTGGTTTCTGAATTTTTAGAAAGTGCTGTAGCTAGAGAAATTTTGTTAATGTTTAACATTTGCCAAAGTAGTTTTTTTTTTTTTTACAAACTGCGGTACTGCTTTGTATTTTTGTGAGTAGGAATCTGTTCACTAGTTCTTTAAGATAAAGTAGAAAAAAATTAACCGGATTTTATTGGGCCACACAACTTTAGGTCATTTTTCTTCCAACAACTTTTGCCGTATTCAGTTTATTTATTAGTCTTCTGTAAAAGAAAGCTATTGCGCCGGCTTTGTCTGTCCGTCCGCACTTTTTCTGTCCGCCGTCAGATCTTAAAAACTATTGAGGCTGAGGGCTGCAAATTGGTATGTTGATCATCCACCCTCCAATCATCAAATATACCAAAGTGCAGCCCTCTAGCCTCAGTAGTTTTTATTTCATTTAAGGTTAAAGTTAGCCATAATCGTGCTTCTGGCAACGATGTAGAACAGGCCACCACTGGACCGTTGTTAAGTTTCATGGGCCGGGGCTCATACAGCATTATACCGAGACCACCGAAAGATAGACCTATTTTCGGTGGCCTTGATTATACGCTGTAGCGGCTGTACAGAAAACTCGATTGCGCCGAAGGGACTGTAGTGAAATTTTTTTTATGTTAAATTTCACTTTCTTCCACTTCACAGCCAAACGCCTCTGTACCTCATTTAACAGACATTCCTAAACAGGGATCGTTAAATTAGCGTCGCCGTTCACCACCGAGGTTCCCGAGTTGTTTACCCACCATTAGCCAAGTGTGAGCGGCCCTCTTGCATTTTGTTTTGTTTTCCTAAAACTGTGCAATTGCACATACCGAGCACACAAGGTCTTCCCATGTCCACGTTCCGGTCTTCACACATACATTCTCTCTCTCTCTCTCTCTCTCTCTCTCTCTCTCTCTCTTTCTCTCTCTCTCTCTCGCTGCATTTCAATTCCTACTATCCTTGTAACTTGATTCTCTCTCTCTCTCTCTCTCTGAATTTTCATTCTTACTATCCCTGTAACTTAACTCTCTCTCTCATTCTCTCTCTCTCTTATCTCTCTAACTCTCTCTCTCTCTCTCTCTCTCTCTCTCTCTCTCTCTCTCTCTCATTGCATTTTCATTCTCATTATCCTTGTAACTTTCTCTTCCCACTCTCTCTCTCACTGGCTGAATTTTCATTCCCACTATACTCGTACTTGTAACTCTCTCTCTCTCTCTCTCTCTCTCTCTCTCTCTCTCTCTCTCTCTCTCTGTGATGTGTAGTCTGCATTAGCTTCCGAGCATCTGGAGGAAGACATGCGCTGTGGTGATTCTCCCTGTAATGATAGTTTGGCAATCCAGATATTTCTAATAACGAAAAACCAGGTAACATACATAATTAATGTGGTATTATGCATAAATTAGCAAATTGAATGCAACGGAATATGAATTTCTATGGTGAATATGAGTCTCGATGCTGTCTGATGTTACCAAAATTTTCGGACGGCATAATAATAATAATAATAATAATAATAATAATAATAAAGTCTAAGGGTAAATGACACATTGTTTGGCTGCTTTTGTGCTGAGGGTTGCTGAATACTGTAAAGGTGTTGGTTTTAACCTGATGTTTTATTATAATAGAAAGTTTATTAAGTGTCTACTTTTTAAAATATATTCGACCCAAAATTTTAGGGTTCTTATTGTACATTTTTTTTAATGTTGCTTAAATATTTTGAAGAAGTATCGATATTGAAAGAAAACATTTTAATTTTCAAGTAATATTGCACATTGGTTGAATCTCGCCTTCTTGGGTTTTTCACTTTAATATTTCCTTAATAATAAGTAATATAATATGTAATATGATATAATAATATAATACTTTTTCATCCTAAATATTAGTTCCCCCATAGCTCTTCGTTCTTATTGTGGTTTTGTATTTGGAACCCATTCTTTCCCCTCCGCGTAATTACGCAGTCCTCATTCTTCATGTCATTCTCGATAGGCGCTCTGGAAGTCATACAAATGGGGTAGTAATTCGAGCACAGGGGTTACAGTAAGTCTGTAACCTACAGCGAATTTTTCATGTCTGTATTTGTAGTTGGTTCGTTTGTTGTATTTAAAAAAAAATATTAAATTCTTTTATTTCTTTTTATTTGTATTTAATTTGCATACTTGCTGGTGTTCATTTTGGCACTATTTTAATTCACTTGAGAAGAGTTACGAATCATCTGTCCTATTAATGCATTTGTATTGTTTTATAACAAAATTTCAGAACCGGTTTTATCGTATTATGCACCAGACGTTAAGGATTACGTAGACAGATGTTCATAAAATGAATTATTAAGAGACATTAAATATTTTTTTATAGAAACAAATGCGTCAAAACTTCCCAATAAATTAACTAATAATTACGTCTTCGACAGAGACAGATTACAGCACAACCTAACTACCAGCTATTCAGGTACCCATAGAGAACAGTGGTGATTCGTATCACTGAGAAATGATCCCATACTCATGATTGTGGAGGTAGCTGGGAAATTACTGAAGAATCTTTTGGGCGATGATGAATTTGCTGTTTTAATGATATAATGACGGGCGTGGGCAGTGGGGCAGAGTTACCATTCGGGCACTATAACATTAAGGAAATCGATCTCAATTTCTTGTTGGTGTGATGTCATACTTTTCTTTTAATTTCATTTTTTTATTATTTTTTTTTTTATTGTAGGGGCAAAAGTAGACTGTTGACTTTGTAAAGCCTGTTTTATCATTTTTATATATATGATTTATTATTGAATATGTGTATTGTAAGTCACACACACACACACACACACACACACACACACACATATATATATATATATATATATATATATATATATATAAAACTAATCAACACATAAGCGCGTGTTGCACAGAAATGAATTCTGACTCGCATCAGGATCGAACCCCGCTCTGAACGAAAGGCCAGGGCGCTACCCCCAGTGTGGGTCAGTTGGCAGCTCCCTGTCCTTTCATTTGAGAGACCGGGATTCGATCCCTGTGTGAACCAGAAACATTTATTTTATTTGACTGTATTTATGTATTTAGTTTATATATTTATTTATTAATATAATATTTTGTTTTATTTAATATTTTATTTATTTATTTAATATTTTATTTATTTATTTATTTATTTATTACAGGAGCGCTAAACATCATGCGAGGACGAGACAACGGTCTCCCAGACTACAACACCGTCCGCAAGTGCTTCCACCTTCCGTCAATCACCGATTGGAACGACATCAACCCAGCCGTCGCCGAGGAAAACCCGAATATTATCGAGGAGCTGCGGTCTTTGTACAATGACGACCTCATGAACATCGATCTGTAAGTGTGCAAAGGAAGTGTGTGTGTATTAGAATTAGTAGTGCCGTCAGTTCACCTCATGCGATGCACTGTAGGCATTGCTTAAGGGTCTTTTGCAGCGTTCCTTCGACCCCTTTCGTTCTTTTTTACTTTACCTCCTTTCATATTCTCTCTCTCTCCCATCTTACTCTCCAACTCTCTCCAAACTGTTGATTCATAGTCAACTGCGATGTTTTCCTCCTGTTACTTTTTACTTTCAATTTCCGTTTCAGCGCTGAATGACCTCATAGGTCCCAGTGCTTGGCCTTTGGCCTAAATTCTGTATTCAGTTCAGTTCAATTCAACTCATGAACATTGATTTGTGCAAGATTTGTGCCCATGGTAGAATTAGTGATGCATATGAATAGATCGTCCGTGTACGCATTAGGTTTTGTGACCGCAGAGGAAAGCGCAGTTGAAATAGAGAGCCCATTCCTGAAATCAGTATGCGTCGGAGGTGGTAGAATTGCCCCCTTGCGGTCAAGTGCTCAATGTGTTTCACAGCGAAATAGAATAGATTTCGTTGATGAAGTAATTACTGGCACTGGCTTAAGGGCTTCAATTATAAATAACGACGTTCTGTTTCTCTTTGTGTCTAATATAAGTACCTGGAATAATGCGTAAAATATATATATATATATATATATATATATATATATATATATATATATAATATATATATATATATATATATATATATATAACATATATGTATATATATATACATATATAATATATATAGGTATATATATATATACATATATTAGTATTCTGTTTTTATGACCTCTAAAAATTTGTACAGACTTTTTCTCTGTGTCTACCAGAGGCCATTTATGCTTATCATTTTAACAAAGCACTTGCGTATTGCGATAGATAAAACGTCACTAATGATGACATCGTATTATATCACTTGGAACTTTCGTTTGCAATTTTACTTCTTTTGTTTTTTAGTAAATAGTAATCTGCTCTTAGACGGTAACTTAAAACTGTTTTTTTATTTGTCATCAAAATTTGTCAGTGTACATATGTACACAATATTATACATGGCTGTATAGATACACCCACGCCTTTTTGTGTAGAAAGCTATGAAGTATTTCTTTTTTTAATCAATAGTTTCGACTAATGCTGATTTATTATTCATGAAGCCTCGCATTAAAAGTTTTTACGAAAGATACCTTCCTCGTCTCTTCGCATAACATAAAGCATAACACACATTTTTTGAAGGACAATCACCTACATATTTTTTAAGAACAATTACGTACATATTGTTTAAGAACAATTACGCACATATTTTTAAGAACAATTGTTCCGTACGTACATATTTTTAAGAACAGTACATGTTTAAAAATCACGTACATATTTTAAAGAACAATTACGTACATATTTTTAAGAACAATCACGTACATATTCTTAAAGAACAGTTCCGTACATATTTTAAGAACAATCACGTACATATTTTTAAGAACAATAACGTACATATTTTTAAGAACAATAACGTACATATTTTAAGAACAATCACGTACGTATTTTTAAAAACAATCTCGTACATAATCTTAAGAACAATCACGTACGTATTTTAAGAACAATCACGTACATATTTTAAAAACAATAACGTACATATTTTAAGAACAATCTTGTATATATTTTTGAAACTTCCAAAATTTTTTAAGAACAATCGCTGTACATACAGAAGACAATCACGAAACATATCTTTAAGAACAATCACGTACGTATTTTGTTGAACAGTCACGTCATTCTTTTAAGAACAATGACGTGTGTCTTTTGCCAATCACGTACATATTTTTTAAGAACAATCACGTAAAAGCACTCAGGAAGAAGCTACCCCTATGGAATTTACCGGAACAACTTTTCCCCTTTTTTGGTTTTTTATCGGGACACTAAAACTTCCAAAAATCGTTTTAAATTCGCTGTATACAGAAGATAATCATGAACAGTCTGACGTCACCATATTTTGTTGCTTCATTATTTCCCAGAATGAAAATGGTTTTGCCAACGGGATGTTCGAGGGCCTTCAAGTGATCTTTTATTGTGGCAGTTATTATCTCCGCTAATTGTAACGAGAACTTACCCCCCCTCCCCACGCAAAGGTCTCTCTCTCTCTCTCTCTCTCTCTCTCTCTCTCTCTCTCTCTCTCTCTCTCTCTGTAAAAACATGTTTTGCCGAGACGTATCTTTAAGGCATAGAGCGTGCTTTAAAAATACATTGAACTTCTGAATACCTCCGGATGATTATAAACAAGTTGAAAATAAACGGTTAAAGTTTTTATTGTGATTTTTTAGAGAGAGAGAGAGAGAGTTCCTTAGAGAGAGAGAGAGTGTGTGTGTGTTCCTTAAAGAGAGAGAGTGTGTGTGTTCCTTAGAGAGAGAGGGAGAGCGTGTTCCTGACAAAGAGAGAGAGTGAGTGTGTGTGTGTTCCTTAGAGAGGGAGTGTGTTCCTGAGAGAGAGAGAGAGGGAGAGAGTGTTCCCTGATCCCGCACGGCGCAGAGGACAATGGACTTCAAGCATGGAATGCTGCTGTGGTCGGCCTCGTCCGCGGCACGAAACCTGACCTCGGAATCGAGACAGATCTGTGACGTAGTTCCGCTTTCGGAATTATGCACCGTGAATGAATGACGTCACCGGAGAGCGAACGAGATACTTGTGCAGTGTTGGCAGCGCTCTTTGAAGTTGATAATCAATTATTTTCATTTAATGTCGAAAATTGGTAGTTTTTTGTGTGTGTGTGGTGCTAAGAGTGTCCTGCTTTTTAACGTTATAAATTGTATATATGGCCTCTTATTATTATTATTATTATTATTATTATTATTATTATTATTATTATCAGTAGTAATAATAGTAGTAGTATTATATATATTATATTATACCATTATTATTATTATTATATATTAATATGTATTTTATATTATTATTATTATTATTATTATTATTATTATTATTATTATTATCAGTAGTAGTAGTAGTAGTAATATAAACGATGTCTCATTCTTATTTACACGTTCTGGTACTTGGAAATAGTTCTCTACACGAGTGACTAACGACGCATGATTCATCCCAAAGGAAATCATTAAAAAAAAAACTGGAATGATAATTATAGAATATGACTCCTTTTAATGAGAAGGGATATTTATAAACTCACGATTCCTGGGAAGACGTGATGAATAATACTTAGATCATCATTTGTTAAGCAGTAAAAGCCTCCAAATAAATAATAATATAAGTGCTTAGATCATCGTTTTTCAAGAAGTCAATGCGGAGACAATGTCTCTTATTATGAATTGCGCAGAAAGCATTTACCGTCCTCCTTAAGAATGCGAGAAAGCTTATTCGATTAGTCATCAATTATGATGAAGATAACTGGTAGAAGGAACCAGTCTGATATGCAGATTTCTTGTGGAGAGATATTCTCTGGCTGTAAAGAATTTTTTGGTAGTTTTCTTTCCGAGGTCTTAGGGACTTATCCACTTGACACATCTGTTATGGAGACAAATATTTGCATTTATTTTTTTACTCTCTCTCTCTCTCTCTCTCTCTCTCTCTCTCTCTCTCTCTCTCTCTCTCTCTCTGAGGTCTTAGGGACTTATCCACTTGACACATCTGTTACGGAGACAAATATTTGCAGTTATTTTTGACATTCGTATTGAACTTGTAAGAGAATTTCTCTCTCTCTCTCTCTCTCTCTCTCTCTCTCTCTCTCTCTCTCTCTCTCTCTCTCTCTCTCTCTCTCTCTCTCTCTCAGTAGACTTTAAGGCTGGCTTTCAGTTTGCCTGTTATTTCAAGTCCTCTTATACAAAAAAGAGAAAATATCTTTTTCCTCTAAAGAGAAAATCCTTTCGCCGTAAAAAAAAGATAAACCTTTTTTAAAAAAGAGAGAATCCTTATTTTAAGGGAATTTTTTTTAAGAGAAAATCCTTTTTCTTTCAGCTCTTCATGCTAACAAAGCCTAACACACAAACAGGTTATAAACTAGACCAACAGACGTGCAAACAAAGCAGTTGTAGATGACCCCTGCTAAAGATCCTCCTCCTCCTCTCCCTCCTCCTCCTCCTCTCCTCCTCCTCCTCCTCCTCCCTCCTCCTCCTCCCCTCCTCCTCCTCCTCCTCCTCAGTGCAACATCATCCGAGTATAAATGTGTCGAGAGGAGCAGATATAATGTGTTCTCATGTTCTCCATTATGGAGATGAGATTAGAAATCGTGTCGGGCAGTCTGTCCATGACAGCCGTTGCCCAATTGCTTTCGTCTTCTGCTTTTGCTTCCATTCCTGTGCTTTGTTCTTCCCTTCGTTCGTGGATTTTGATTCGTCCAAATTGTTTTGATGCTTGCGTATGTTTTCGGTATGTTGGGGGATTTTGGTACCCTACTACTTTCGTCGAAGGAATGTGGGGATACTGAATTAACTGCCAATTGGTGTTCAGGTACTTGGTATTTTTAAAAAGAACCTAGAGTTACTTGGTATTTTTAAATTTATGTTCAACAAGAACCTCGAGTTATCAGAAGTTACGTCATAGTACCTCCGTATGTAACTGATTTTTGTCAGCAAGTAAATTGACCTTTTGTTTAATCTTTCTGCCAGTAATCGAGTCAGCATATACCGTATTTAATATTCAGCTCAGGTTAACAGGAAATATGCCCTAGTTCCCACCTTTCGTTTGTAACTGATCATCAAATAATAGTTGGTTACGTTGTAGGCATTGCCATGTCGTATGTTACAATGTAGGATAGATCTTAGTTTTAGAACTATGGCATTCTCCGGGGTAATTATGATGTGAAATCCCTGTAACTGGATTTATGAAATCCCTGTAGTTGGATTTATTTATGGCTTGTAATATATTTCACAATCCTCCCTAGGGGCCTTTGGTCAACCATTGAATCTGAAAAGTTGAATTGTCGAAATTAAATATTTTATTATCTGGATTTATATAAAAGCATCTTAAGCTTAGTGAGGAGACTTGTTATTGAACCATTGTGTGCTAAAGTCCTCTAGTAATATAGCTTTCCCTTTACTATAAGAACAAACAAAATGATGGCCATCGTAGCCAAACAAACAAAGATAGAGCCTTAGCCGAACAAACAAAGAGATGGGGCCTTAGTCAAACAAATAAAGAGATAGAGCCTTAGCCGAACAAACAAAGAGATAGAGCCTTAGCCAAACAAACAAAGAGAGTCTTAGCCATACAAACAAAGAGATAGAGCCTTAGCCAAACAAACAAAGAGAGTCTTAGCCATACAAACAAAGAGATAGAGCCTTAGCCAAATAAACAGAGATAGAACCTTAGCCGAACAAACAGCCAAGTGTTCATAACCCAATTGGGGTTGGTTCTTTCAGTTCCTCGTACATCATTCTCAGTTCTTTAATTTTGCAACTTGAAAAAATAGATATTTAAAATGGAGCATTTTTACAGTGAACTTTTAAAATCCTTTTCCCTTAATAGGATGTATTGCCAAACATTGTAATGAACCGCTCTTGTTAAAACTCAAGAGAATTATTGCGCAGTCAGTGGAGTAGTTAGTAGAAATTGCTATAATTTTACTTCTCGACACTCTGAAAAAAATTAATTTACATATTGACTCTCTGAGGTATATATAAAAAATTAATTGGCATGTTAATCTCCTCAGATATGTCGGTGGTATGCTTGAATCTGAAGGCAGGCCTGGACCTCTCTTCAGGGCCATTATAAAAGAACAGTTTACCAGACTGCGAGACGCCGATCGATTTTGGTTCGAGAATGCTGATAATAAGTAAGTCTTCTTTTGATTTGTGTTTCTAATAAGGTTCAACAGTGTTCATTTTAATGTCATCTTTTCTTTTTTTAATCGACTTTAACGTTCACTCATGTTCTCGAAATGTATCACTAACTACACTTTTAGTAGGATTTTCTATGATTTATATTTCTAATAAGGTTCAATAGTGTCATTTAATCTCATGTTTTTTTCTAATCAGCAAGCCTTCACTCTCGTTCTCCGAGAAATGCCACTAACTACCTTTGGTAAAGTTTTCTGTGATTTATATTTCTAACAAGGTTCAACAGTGTCCATTTTAATCTCATCTTTTTTTTTCTAATCAACTTAAACCTTCACTCTTCTCCCAAGAAATGCCACTAACTACCATTCTGGTTAAGTTTTCAGTGATTTATATCTCTAATAAGGTTCAACGGTGTCCATTTTAATCTCATCTTTTTTCCCCTAATCTACTTAAACCTTCACTCTTCTTCTCCCTAAAAATACCACTAACTTCCATTCTGGTTTTCCTCCCTCTCAGTCTCTTCACCCCCGAAGAGATCGAAGAGATCCGCCAAATCAGACTTTGGGACATCATCGTCAACGCCTCCGACGTGGACCCCGAGGAGATCCAGCGCGACGTCTTCTTCCACCTGGAAGGCGACCCTTGTCCCCAGCCCTTCCAGCTCAATACCTCAGACATGGAGCCTTGCAACTACCTGCAAGGCTATGATTACTTCCAGGTGAGTCGAAGGCTCTTTTCCTTCATTATTATTATTATTATTATTATTCAGAAGATGAAACCTATTCATATGGAACAAGCCCACCAAAGGGGCCATTGACTTTGAAATTCAAGCTTCCAAAGAATGTCATGGTGTTCATTAGGAAGAAGTAAGAGGAAGTAAAGGTAAGTACAGAAAGAAAGAGATTCCATTTATGAAAAATAAAAAAATAAATTAATAAATAAATAGATAAAATGTATTAAAATGCAAGAAGAACAGTATTAGGATAGTAATGCAATGCATTCTCGCTTGAATTTCTGAAGTTCCAAGTGCACGACTTCCTCTGTCGGTGTGGAGTGTGTGTGTGTGTGCGTGCCCTTTGGCAGATGGTTTTGGTACTGCTGCCCTGTGGCCTCCCTCTTCGAAGGCTGGTACTGCCCTCCGGAGAGGTCTTTTAGGGCGGGAATTAGCTCTGTCGAAATCGTGACGCAGGCGGTGATTTAATGGGCCGTGGGCCACTCTTTGGTGTCCCGTCTTCTTTTCGGAAAAGGGGAACGTTTCTTCATAATATTCTAGATAGCAAAGCTGTTCGGTTAAGGGGCAAGGCAATAAACAAACATTCTGCTTCCCTTTAAAGTGATATAAAGTAATATTTTAGTAGGATTGTTAGTTTTATAAGGGAACTTGATTTTCTTCATGAATGTACCATCAAGACTGAAGGTGTATTTGACGTGTATTCTGCCCTAAAATGGAAGACTGCAGTACCCGCAAAAATACAAAACTGAGAAAAATGGTAGATACTCCCTTGCCTTACTACAGATTTTGCAGATACTGCAAATGGGACACCCCGTAAGTACTCGTGGAAAGCATTGAAGAATCATTCAGAAACTGCAGTAACTTGTGTAATAGTGTTTCACGAGCCCAGTAGATGGCATATCTCAATTTCGAAAATTTTGCAAAGACTGCAAATGGGACCCCCTAAACACGCATGGAAAGCATCGAAGAATCACTCTGAAACTGCAGTCACTTGTGTAATAGTGTTTCACGAGCCCAATAGGTGGCATATCTCAGCAGATACTGCAGTTTTCCAATTTAGGGCAGTATTCTCCGTAGATGATGCCCTCGCTTGTATTATTTCACTTTGAAGTACTTCCGAAGAAGGCTATAAAAATGACATTTTTACCTGTCTAAAACTCTGGTTAAAAAAGTCACGTGTCACAAAGACACTTTGTGTGAGTGTTCCTCCTCGGCCGTTGTGACGAAACCGCAGCAATTGCTAGGTAATACGAACCTGGTAACGAATCCCGAGAGGAAGGTATTTCATTTATACGTTTAGATTACGAAACTCTCCGCCATTCCTCTTGGTAAGTGTCTTGTTTTGCAGCGAAGTCTTCTCACGAAGTTGGGGTTCTGCCGGAGGTTGTTCGTCTCTTCTTTTTTTTTTTTTTTTATTAGAAAGTTTATCTAATCTGTTTTGAAATCTTGAAGGTCAAGAGTCAAGAGCGCTGGGAGCCAATAACAGAATGCCCTGTGGTGGTCAAGATTTTTTTTTTCTTGCGAAATCGTGTAATTTACTTCATTACTGTGGTTTAAATATCAATTTTTAATAATAATAATAATAATAATAATAATAATAATACAGTAGTAATAATAATAATCTGTAGTAATAACAGTATTAATGATAAAAATTATAATATTCTAAAAGCAGCCATAATGACTGTAAAAGGTCCCATTACTTTTGATTTAATTTAAAAGTATGAAATGCAACAATAAAGAAATGGACATAAAAAAAAATATTTTCTATTAAATGAAATTAATGGATAAAATTATTGCGTTTAGGGGACTGGGAGTAGGATGGGTTAAGTCAGGATATAGCCCCCCCCCCACAATTCTCTCTCTCTCTCTCTCTCTCTCTCTCTCTCTCTCTCTCTCTCTCTCTCTCTCTCTCTCTCCTGGAGGATCAGAGAAGTAAACTGGGTCAGTCAGGACATAGCTACCCCCCAATCTCTCTCTCTCTCTCTCTCTCTCTCTCTCTCTCTCTCTCTCTCTCTCTCTCTCTCTCTCTCTCGGAGGATCAGAGAAGTAAGCAAAGAGAGGATTTGTGGATGGTCAGGGTAGCGGTCCCGTCCCTTTTTTTTTATGAATAATTTTCTGCTTTCTGATTTCATGGAATCATCTTCTCTCGTACGTGCATTGTAATGCATTCGGAATATTGTATATGTTATTTTTTTATTTATGTTTTGTTATTCGCGTTGTGCTTGACTGATTAGTTTATCCAATTGGGGTTTTCGTGTGTTTTTTGTATGACTGTTTTTTTTCCATGATTTAAAATGTGTGACCAGTTTATTTTCTCACAAATTTACTCAGTAGGTGGGTAGTGCCGCCAGTGCGCCTCATCCGGTAAACTGTAGGCATTGCTTGAGGTTCTTGGCAACGTCCTTTCTGCACGTAGCCGCATCCCCTTTCATTCCTTCTACTGTACCTCCGTTCATATTCCTTATTTCCATCTTACTTCCCACCCTCTGCTAACAACTGATTCGCAGTGCGACTGCTTTGAGGTTTTCCTCCTGTTACGCCTTTCAAACCTTTTTACTTTCAATATCCCTTTCAGCGCTGAATGACCTCGTAGGTCCCAGCGGTTGGCCTTTGGAGAACTATTATGGAGAACTATTCAGGCGCAAAGTAACAACCTCTGCTGTGGGTAATTAAAAAATGAGTTCATTCAGAGCCTTCAGTAACGAACGCCAACCTTGACATGCGCATCCATTCGCCCGCAAAATACAACTGAGTGTAAACAGATAAATTAAGTATGCTTGAGGAAATAATGACTGATCAAAATTCTTTCCACGTGAAAAGAGGAAAACTCAAGGCTGTTCAGTTAGTTTCACTTACGTTCTTCGTAAAGAAATTGTGCGTTCCATTTTTGGATAACAAGCTGGACGCCTTCCTTAGGCAATCGGTTAGTTATTTTTTTTTTTTTTGCGTTATAAAGAAACTGCGTCTGTGTTTACGTACAGACTGGAAATATGGCTTAGTTTTCGTTATCTACAACAGCAAAACTAAAATTGTACACGACTGTTTTCTCTTTGATGCAAAGGTTTCACGACAATATTCAACTTTTTAGTCTCAGATTAAATATGGTGTAGTTTACATTTAACAGAAAGAATTATTTAGCAAAGTATAAATTGAAATTAATTTGACTAACTATAGGTCCACCACAGCAGAAGTACTGTAGCGTCAAGTTGGTATTACCTCTATCGGAAATTTTTTATATATATAAAATTGGCAGAACTAGAAAAATATTTAATTCCATCATTTAAATGCAGACAGTGAAGAGGGTATCATTCTAAACACGTGTATGTAATATCTTAAAAATTAATGAAATCAGAAAGTTGTTGTATACGCGAGAAAAAATATATATAAAACACCTGAATGTCTGAGCAAAATGTACTGAAAGTGTTAAATTTAAAAAATGCATTAGTTAAATTTAGAGAATGAAAGACGGTATAATTCTGAACGCATGTACCTAATATCTAAAAATGTAGTAAAACAAGAAAGTTGTTTACATTTGAGAAAAAAATATATATAAAACACCTGAATGTCTGAGCAAAATGCACCGAAAATATTAAAAAAAGAAAAAAGTTTCAGCAGACCGCTTCAGCGTACGGCGGTCAAAAGGGGTCCGTCTCTACACATTATTTACCAATCGCTCACTTTCGGGCACGTCTCGATAACACTCATTTTGCATTCCCTTTATTGAATGATCATTATACCCTTACCTTCCAATCACCATAATGCAGCCCTCGTAGTGCCTGTTTTTAGGGGGAGGAGAGGAGGGGAGGGGAGAGGTGGGGAGAGGGTAGTGTTTGGCGTTTCATAACTCCTCAGTTGCCTGTATATGGTTCAGGGAGGCGTGGCGGAGAAGTATTCATTTCTCTCTCTCTCTCTCTCTCTCTCTCTCTCTCTCTCTCTCTCTCTCTCTCTCTCTCTCTCTCTCCAGTGAAAATTATTTAACGCATGGAATGTAGTGCAAGGTTGTATGCCATTAAGAGGGAAATGAAAGAAAGGATCTCTCTCTCTCTCTCTCTCTCTCTCTCTCTCTCTCTCTCTCTCTCTCTCTCTCTCTCCTTCTTCTTCTTCTTCTTCCCTCTCCGTTCTGAAAAAGTGATGCTTTGCAAAGAAGCAGAAGGACGTTTACTAACGTATGAGAGGGAGAGAAAACTTTCTTATGCCTTATATATTTTCTTTTGTATACCTCTTATAATATTGTGCTTGTAATTTGCAGTTATCTATTTCTGTCTTTTTCAAGCTGAGTCTGAATTTGTGTTGATGGTCGGGAAGTGTATAGAAAATTTTAAACGTGATTCACTGGTTTGTTTAAAAAAAAACAATTACATAATGAAATTAAGTTTTCTCTATTTTCGGTAATTGACATAATTCGTCGTGTTTGTTAGTTTTCAATAACGCCTTAATGTTTGCGTTATTCGTGTTATTTTCCCATTCATTACCGTTGCCTCCGATTTTCTTGTTATTGCAGAGATTCGTAGATAGACGTCGTCAGATCTCAAGAGGAGGTTCTCTCTCTCTCTCTCTCTCTCTCTCTCTCTCTCTCACATCCAAATTCTTGTCGGGTTTGTGGAATTATCTTAGCACAGCTTTGTCCGACATGAATTTGGATGTCTGTGTGTTTGTCAGAGAAGAGAGAGAGAGAGAGAGAGATTCATAGATATACTTTCGCCATATCTCACGAGGATACTTAGTCATATATAGTGAATATTTCTCGAATTATCCCAGCACAGCCTTGGATGAGAGAGAGAGAGAGAGAGAGAGAGAGAGAGAGAGAGAGAGAGAGAGAGAGAGCATTATGTAGAATAGAAAGCCTCTATTTTTTGACCTTCGAGTTTTGAAATCTTGGTGTGGGCACTAAAGGCACGTAAATTGCTCATTCCTTATACTGCTATTACATGAGTATGGTTACCTGCGTTCCCTGAGGTGTGTACCACTTCCTCTCTCTCTCTCTCTCTCTCTCTCTCTCTCTCTCTCTCTCTCTCTCTCTCTCTCTCTCTCTCTCTCTCTGGGGCCTTGTGGTTAGATGGTAGCACTCCCACCTTGCTAACCAGTTTCCCGGGTTCGATCCCGGGAGGGCACGGAAGCTATGTGGGGCATGCTTCCGAATAAAATTATTGTGCCTCTTGATAAGTTAAGCTGTGCATTATGTACCAGAGTATTAGTCGGCTGTTGTGGGTCGCACTCTTGAGTTCTGACTGATACTATACTTTTGGCTACGTGATGTTTAGTTTTCCTTAAAATCTGTATTACCTCAGAGGCAGGTGTTTAAAAATAGCTCTAATTTGTTCAAGATCATTTTTCCGTCATGCCAAGGTTGATCTTAATAACTGTTAGTGGGTGTATTTCTCTTTTATTTATTTATTTTATTTATTTATTTATTTTGTCTCCGTTCCCTCTATTCGTTCTGTCTGGGGCTGCTCCTCTCTCAGGAAACTCGACCCTCTTCTTCTCGTCGATGACCTTTAATATTGCGACGCCGGTTGAAACAACGGAACAGTCACCTTGCTTCCCTCTGTCGCTCCCGAGACTAATATTTCAGCTAAATGACCTTTTTTGACTTAGTCGTTCGGAGACACTGAGGATGAGGGAGAATTCTAAAGGTGTTACGAAGGTGCCAGAAAAACGTGTTGATTGGACTACGAAAAACAGTATTTCAGAATTTCTCAGAAATGATATTCATGAATTGCATAAAACATTGCATGAACTCTTGGAAGGCTATCTATTACAGAGTTTGATTTGGGTGTCGGGTCCTACGGCAGACCTTTGTATCATGTTGCCCTGGTCTTTCAATTGTTTATTAACTTCATGTCACTTTCTTATAGATTTATAGTATCTTATAGTCTTTAGATTACTTTTAGGGGTTAATATCCGAAATTAGGTATTTATGTGTATGTGATATTCATTTAACCTTCCTTAGCACAAACAGAAAGTTTTAATTACAATTTATAAAATTTTGAGCAGGCATCATACTGCCTAACAACAGACCTCCTGCTAACATACGAGCCCCCATTTATTTTGGATGTGACAATTCGTCTTCATTTACCGGCCCTCCTCTCAGGGTCGAATCTCGCTCGCTCGGCGAGTTCGTCTTCACAAACAGCTGTTAAATGGTGAAAGGACCTTTGCTTTTATGCTAATGATCGCTGCGTTGCGAGAGAAGCCTTTTTTAGGTCCTCTAATCTAATCTGGTCTGTTCTACTGAATCCCAAATATTATGCATATGTGTACCAGTTATGCCAGGTTTCTCTTCTATTGTTAACTAATTGTATATATGTTTATATATGTGTGTGGGCGTGTGTGTATAGTTCCACAAAATAATGTGAATTGCTTAGGAAAACCTTGTATACTTTAAGCTTGCGAAGACTTACTTCAAATATACAAAACAGATTTATAAGAAACAACGTCAGGAAACCATAGATACAGTGCGGAGGCAAATAGCTAAACATAAAACTAAAAGTTTAATTAAATCAATTAAAAAGGTCAGTGAAAGTTGCGATGACCTATAAATAATTATTACCGTAAGACTTAATGACGTTTTCGATGCAGCTGTAGTGCTGAGAATTGACGTAAAAGGCGAAGAAGTCCCATCTAGAAAGACCAAACAGCACCGATAAGCAAAACTGACTGTGCTGACCGGGAAACGAAGTATAACAGATAGAGATTTATAGACCAGTGTTTAGCCTTCCCTTTTAAGAGTAAATGACCCAAATAAGAGATATGAAAGATAAGGGCGAGAACGATGATAAGTAATGAGTAAGCGTTGAATATATGACGAGATAAAACCAAGATTGGAAAACCCACTCACTGTGGTTAATATTAGATAAACGGTGATGAATGGAACGGGAATATTAGGCAGCCAGCGCGCGCAGGCTACAGAGTGGTCGGTCCAGTCACTGTGAAATTTACGGAGAAGGGTAGTTACAACCTTGTTTAATGAGCAGTAGCTAAACCAGTTGTCGGAAGATTGGGCCTCGTGAAAGTAAATTTATGTGCTACAACATATTTGTTGTTCTGTTGTTGCTATTCAAGAACGAACGGGAAATAGGAGAAGACAGGTTAATAAATTGTGATTAAGGAAGAGCTGAAGTTAATCATTTGAAGTAATTTAGATGAAAATAAGAGAAGTAATAGCGTGTCTGCCCTCGATTTTATTAACTGCTGTACGGGCACTCTGTTCACATTCTTATAAAATAATATCATTTCAGTTTTGCCAGTAATTGACCAATGACGTCATTTTTTCACATTATAGAAGCAACAAATTTGAAGGATTCTGGTCAAACGATTTATTTAATTTTCGGATGTCCCTAATCCAGTAAACATATACACACGTTTAAAACGGTTTCCTAGAATCCCACCGTTTTAATTTTGTCAAGTTTTTCGTTTATTGTTATTACAAATATATCACCTGTGTCTTCATAATTTAGCATTTTTAAGATTACTTATCGATTCTGCGGCTTTTTGCATCGCATGTGACCCTTCATCAAAGACAGTTTTCGCTGTGACGCAAAGATGAATTTTAAATAACTTTCCTTTTTTTTTTTTACAACTATATCTCCTCATACCTGTCATTCGGAGAATTTCCCATTTTGGCCAATCACTACCCGTCTGACCTTTACTTTTTCCCCCATTCCTAAGAATGTGATTCAGGGATAACTTTCTCCTCATATGCAAAGTAACAGCGCTTGTCAGACGAAAGAAAAAAACAGCTGATTACATGATTATCGCTGTTGCTGCCTTTGCAAGTTGACGCTTCGTATGGATGCAGGTTCCAAACTTAAGATTGTGGGTGCGGTCAGCTATAATTGAGAATGGGCCACGGAAAAAAAATTATTTTTACGACCAAGTCATTTGTTCAAGAAGTTAGCTAACCAGGTGTTTGCATATTTAAGAGGCACGCTGTACTTGCGTTAGTTATTTTTACGCATTACCGTGTGTATATATTTTTTTATAAATTAGGGATTTTGTAACGTATAAAAAAAGTACATTTTTTTTTTATAATTCAGGGATTTTGTAACAAGTATAAAAAAAGGTAAAGTGCTGTTGGATGGTCCCAATTTCAGGTTTTGGTCAACTTACTTTTTTTTTTATAACGTTGTCGATATTAAAGTTCAGTATCAGGTCATTTGCTATGGAAAGCTTACAAATAAGAGGAATTAACTGTCAGGTTTTAAGCCATTTATGTGAATTTTTAATACTGAGAGACACATTCAACAGTAAATCCCCAACAAAAATAAAGTTAACATGAATAAGATTGCATAACATGATGTATTTTTAAGTAAAGAAAAAAGTGAGTCACTCAGAATTCGTTGCATGAATGCCACTGAAGAACATTCATCGTCATTCATCCACGTGAATAGTAATGAGTAAAAGGTGTATAACTTCTATGAATGAGTGAATATAAATGCGCGTGGGTGAACTTGCTGGTGAGTGTGGTTATTGTGGGGAGCCTTGGGCGTGGTTAAAGGGTTTTGGGTAGTGAATGTGCTAGGAAGCCGGGTCTGCTCTAGGTCAGTAAGACCCAAAAAATACCTCCGCAGTTAAAAACCTTCAAATATTCCTTTCCCGATTTCGTACACAAATGAAATTATAAACCAACAAATATTCCTTTCCCGATTTCCGATACAGATGAAGTTAAAAAAAACCTTCAAATATTCCTTTCCCGATTTCCGATACAAATGAAGTTAAAAAACCTTCAAATATTCCTTTCCCGATTTCCTGTCCAAATGAAGTTAAAAAACCTTCAAATATTCCTTTCCCGATTTCCTGTCCAAATGTAGTTAAAAAAAAATTCAAAATATTCCTTTCCCGATTTCCTATACGAATGAATTGACTCTCTTACGTAAGGCTTTGCAATCCAGATCACAGGTGTTAGTTCGGTTGTTGCGACAAGATGTCAGGTTCTTTTTGCGAACGACAGGTGTGTGTAGTTTTGTCGTCTCTAGGCGACGTGGTTGCCCTCACCCAAAACCAACTCCTGTCGTGTTCACCAACTCCTGTCATGTTCCTCAACTCCTATCATGTTCGGATCTTGTACAGAGCTGTGTTTTGGCCCGGAAATGGCTATAGAGGTAAAGCTTCAGTTGACAGTTCTCCTATAAAGTCAGTGTTTCAAAAAACGAAGATGGACAATATTTATGAAGCATGTTGAACAAAATTAAGGACGAAAGCCTAGTTGTTATTTGGTGTGTAAAATTTCCTTTGCATAAACATATGGGTATAAGTTAGTTTTTAATATTTATGTCATCGCACGGATAATGAATATAATAGCGATTTTGTAAAGTTATTCTTTCCATAAAAATATATATTAGGAAAAGCAAGCCATATTTTAACTTGAAGCAGCCTCGTGTTTGTATAATCAAAGACTCGGAAAATTAACAATTTAGGTACAGTTTTTACGGAAACAATTTAATGTCATGTCTTGTTTCTTGTTCTCGTCGTGGGAAAGATTCGGACCAACAATAGATAAATCAAGTGAACCCCGTTAAAGGACACCCCTGCCCAGATAGACGTTTCATTAACACCTAACCAAACCGTTCTCAAGCAGCACGTTTTATGTATATGATTTCCTTTGTTATTAACAAATTTGTAAAGAGAAAATATCCCTCTCTAATGTCCACATTGGCGGCAAGCAGCTTCGAGCGTGAGAAATATAATGAACCTCCAAATTGAATTACTTAAAAATCGGTGGATTTATGCAGAGTTGACCAGTCATGAGACCGGTTGGTTGAGGGTGAATTTTGGAACAAAGTTCATTTTTTTTACTCCGTATCCAGCAGTGGTTTTTACGATGCTTCTCCTGTGTTTTAAAATTATTAAAACTTCTGTTGTTGAGTGAAGTAAAGGTGTTACCTATCATTAGCAAAAGTAAAAAATGTAAATATAACAGCCATTCCTTATCGACAGGCAACAAGACGTTTGCCATACCCTTCGATGGATAACTAATGCGCTGATTTTGTAAAAAAAAAATAGCCATTATTATTATTATTATTATTATTATTATTATTATTATTATTATTATTATTATTGTTGTTGTTGTTGTTGTTACTAATATTAGTATTAATAGACAACCTGTGAATAATTGACTATTTCACTGATGTCAAAAAACGAGGCAATATTATTATTATTATTGTTATTATTATTATTATTATTATTATTATTAAAGAGAGCCTCTGAACTTTCAACAACAACCCAGCATGACCATGATTGGCAGAGCAGCAGCGCGTGAAAGAGAATCCATGCTATTATTTGATAGCAACACGAAAGGGAAGGTTAAAAATGGCCTCACTCAATTAAATTTCGTTTGATAGCTGCACCCGCGTGCGTTTATAGCGAGGTCAATAGGTCAACAGGCGTGACCTGGTCGCTGTCAATCCCATATGGGGCCATTTGCTTTTGAGAAGCTGACGTTATCTGTTCTTAATTAACAGGTATTCTCTCTCTCTCTCTCTCTCTCTCTCTCTCTCTCTCTCTCTCTCTCTCTCTCTCTCTCTCTCTCTAATGCATAGATGTCTGTACTGCTTTCGTCCTACTGCGTTAAAGGACTTCTGTACATTAGTATACCCCTCTCTCTCTCTCTCTCTCTCTCTCTCTCTCTCTCTCTCTCTCTCTCTCTCTCTCTCTCTCTCTCTCGCGAGGGATAGTAAACAGGATCAAGAACTGGTTTTGGAAACAGTAGTGTTAACCAGGTTTTTAGTTTACGACTGAGTAGCTTTTTCTCCTCTTGACTGGACTTGTGCATTCCTTGACAGGTAAAAAGGATTACAGAGAGAGAGAAGAAAAATTAAATCACCGTGTACGGTAGAATGTATATATATATATATATATATATATATATATATATATATATATATATATATATATATATATATATATATATATAGATATATATATATATATATATGTATATTGCATTGAGTATTTTTTTAAACCAAATCCTAAGCTTCTGTTACAATAAACACCTGTAATGATGAAGACAGGCAGACGACATCCAACAAATTGGACAGGCATCAGTTGGTTCCACACAATATCTGGCACATCGATTAGATTGAAATCAATATAACCATTAATGGTTTTTACCGGTTCATTCGTTCAGTATAATGGCGCTCTTTTGAAGGCTGGATTCTTCACTCACGTGTCCTTCGCACCATGTAATTGTGTGTAGTTTATTTTAACGTTATTCCTGGGTCTCTGGGAGTTTTAGCTGGACGTTACAATGTAATAATGGGTAGTCTCTTCTAATGGTTTATCATATTACACTAATTGATAGCTTTATATTTCTTCTATCTTTGTCATTTTCTCATTTTTAAGGCTACCGACTGAGACTTACCCTTCCAGTCACGTGAAGTTAACTTATTATTATTATATTATTATTATTATTATTATTATTTTATTTTATTTATTTTTGCGTTTCTGACGATTGGTGACCCAAGTCTGTTGTACCTGGTACGTCCCATTTCTTTGACAGTGAACCTAACGTCTCCTACCCTTTTGCCTTTGCAGGGATCGGAAGTGACGTACATCTACTCTTGCATTCTGTTAGTGGCTGTCCCCTTGATCTGCGCAGGCGCGGGTTACGCCACGGTCAAATTCCAGAATTCGAAGAGGAGGGACTTCAAGACCAAGCAGGAAGAGAACAACAATGGGAAGAGTGTCGATAAGATGATGGTCAAGGAATGGCTTCACCAGGTAAGAAGGACCCTGTCACTGATGTACGTCCTAATAGTTTGGCATATGATTCATATGATTCGCTTGCGTGGTACACTGCAGGCATTGCTAAGCGGTGTTTGCAGAATATAGAAGTTATCAAGACCCTGTTACTGATACACGTCCTAATAGTTTAGCATATGATTCGCTTGCGTGGTGCACTGCAGGCATTGCTAAACAGTGTTTACATTATATAGAAGTTAGCAAGACCTTGTTACTGATACACATCCTAATAGTTTAGCATATGATTCACTCACATGGTGCACTGCAGGCGTTGCTAAAGGATGTTTGCAGCGTCCCATCGGCCCCTAGCTGCATCCACTTTTATAGCGTTCAGCTTGCTGTCCAACACCACTAACTGTTAACTTCTTAGTGTTACTGTGGGGTTTCCTCCCACTTCCACTTTTAGATCCTTTTACTCCATTTTCTTTATTTTCTGGATATCTCTATCTTGCTGTTCAACCTCTCCAACTCTTTCTTTCCACCTTCGTAAGCGCTGAATGGTCGAAAGTGCCCCAGTGCTTGGCTTGGCAGCTTAAATCCAATAAAATGGGCAGATGGTTCTTTTTAAGTTAAAATTGCGCGCCTGTAAAATGGTGAACATTGGACCTTTACTTATTGTGCAGGTGATTGTGGACAGAATACTTTCAAAATTTATTTTGTTTAATGATTCAACTGGTGGCAAGTGTTATTATAATTATTATTATTATTAGGTTCTAGCGGTATCACTTAACCAAAATGTCAGTGATATTATTATTATTATTATTATTATTATTATTATTATTATTATTATTATTATCAGGTCCTAGCAGTATCACTTAATCAAAACGTCGATGTTTCAGAACCACAAACGTATCGTGAAGGTCAAATTCGGCCCGAACCAGGAGATCTGCACCGTCAACAGAAAAGGCGAAAAGATGCGTCGCCTGTCGCTCGCCAACCTAGACGTCCTCACGGTCGAACTGACCCAGGACATCCGTCGGAAACCGATGGTCCTGATCCGACCCAACGTGGACCACGACCTCGTCCTGGAATTCGACACGGAGGCCGCCAGGCGCAAATTCATCCACAAACTGGAGCAGTTTATGCAGTCCATCAAGAAGGAGATCCGTAAGGAACACACCAACAAGGAGGAGATGCTGGCGAACGCCGAGACGAAAGAGCGAAGGCAGAAACGCCTCGAGCACTTCTTCCGGGAGGCTTACGAACTCACCTTCGGCCTGAGGCCCGAGGAGAAGCTGAAGCTCGAGGACGCCGCCAGCGACGTCAGGATGGTCATGAGGACCTCGCTGTCCAAGAAGGAGTTCGCGGGGGCGCTGGGCATGAAGGCCGACGAAATCTTCGTGAAGAGGATGTTCAACATCGTCGACAAGGACGGGGACGGTAGGATATCCTTCCAGGAGTTCTTGGATACGGTTGTCCTCTTCAGCAAGGGCACCACCGATGATAAGTTGAGGATCATCTTCGACATGTGCGACAACGACCGCAACGGCGTCATCGACAAGACGGAGCTGTCGGAGATGATGAGATCTCTCGTCGAGATAGCGAAGACCAACACCGTCAGTGACGAAGAGGTAAGATGATTATTATTATTATTATTATTATTATTATTATTATTATTATTATTATTAGCTTTCTATTGATATAACAATACTTATTCGTGTTTACCTTTAGTGTTAAATGTACTGGTTATTGAACTGAGCAAATATTCGTGTACAGTGGTAATAACAGGCTTCATATTTTCAAACCTGAGAACGAAAAATAATGGACATTTATAGCATTAATACTCTCCAAGAAATAACACGATTCTCCCCACGAACAGGTGGAAGAACTGATCGACGGAATGTTCACCTCCTCCGGCCTCACTTACAAAGACTCCCTGACCTACGATGACTTCAAGCAGATGATGCGAGAGTACAAGGGCGACTTCATCGCCATCGGCCTCGACTGCAAGGGCGCCAAGCAGAACTTCTTGGACACGTCCACGAACGTCGCCAGGTAGTTCGACCGACCTTTTTTTTTCACGTGCTGATTCTCAGGATTAGTAGAGTAATCTGTCTATCCTGCTGATTCCATTGTGGCTTAACAAAGTAGATGATTCTTTAATAAAAGAGTTTCGACGAATTGGCACTGCATGTTCTTCACTAACTTTTTTTAAAAATGAAAGCTTCATGTTCGTTTAAATTTATATTGTAAACTTATTAAGTAGACGTTGCATAATGTAGTGTAAGCACTCAAGTGAGTCTCTCTCTCTCTCTCTCTCTCTCTCTCTCTCTCTCTCTCTCTCTCTCTCTCTCTCTCTCTCTCTCTCTCTCTCAGTTTTCTTAACTGGACTTCCTATTTTCCGATTCATTGTAGGTTTCTAGTAAATTTGACAAATTCCTCTGCCATGAACTGTAATGTTAACTTGGCTGTACTCAATATGTTGAGAGTAAAATTACATTGAGGCTCTATACCCTACCCATATGTTCATCGACCTCATTTACATAATTTCTTGATTCAAAACTTCATAAGAATAACAGTTTCCAAGTACCTCAAAAGTTGCCACCGTCGTATTTCTATTTTTATCTAATTTTCACGTAGCTACACCTTTCCCCATAATTTTCCATTTCCTTCGTACTTCGCTTGACCTTTAATGAAGCCTCTGCCGTACCCGTCATTCTTCAAGCCCGCCATTTTGACTTACCATCCTCCCACAATGCCATCTTCCCGATGACGTCACAGCTCCCCGTAGGGTCCATCGGCGCACCTCAGTCATACGCGATGGTCATTAGCATTTTAGCGTAGCATTTTAAAATGTCCTTAGGAGAGGGGCTGTGGGGGGGAGTTAAGTATCTTAAGGATCCATCACCACGTCCCTCAGTATAAGCTCCAGAGGGCGTCAGTGTGTCATTAGAGGGCGGAAAGCATCCGAATTTGGTTTGGTATTTCCATTCGATGAGGCACACCGTTGCTGGGTTTCGCTGTCGTTAAGTAAGAGAATACTTTTATATTAAGAATACTTTGATATTTTCTGATTTCTCCTCTTGGTCCGATACACTTCAAACTTCAGATACTTTAGGAAACTTAGCCTGCGTGGAAGTAGAGAAATTGTTGGGGCTTCCTATAAAAATGTGAAGGAGGTTGTATATTTTACATGAACGATTCCACAGGATTCCAGAAACGGAATTACTCAAATGATAGTTAAATATAAGCTTGTACTGTAAGTTACCATGGGGTTACTGAGACGGAATTAAACAATGGAAAAACTGTTTTTTTTTTTTTTTAACGTGTGTCTAGACATTTTGCTATGTCGCAGGATAAAGATTGCCTTTCGATAAGTTGTAGGAGGCCGGCTTTTTTTTTTTGTCTACCGGTCCCTAAGGGTAGTAGGCTGGTGCCGATATCAATTTCGCGACGGGACGGAAGAACTGGGATGAAAGGAGGCGGCAGAGTAAATTGCTGGAGGAGGAGGAGGAGGATCAGGAGGCGGAGGCAGAGGAGGGAGGAACAACCAGACAGACGGCAGAGCCATAAGGGTGAACTAACTGAGGAAAAAGTAGGCCAAGGTCTCTCTCTCTCTCTCTCTCTCTCTCTCTCTCTCTCTCTCTCTCTCTCTCTCTGGCTGGAATTAATGACGCAAAAATAATGAAATCCTTTGAAATTCCAGTAAGGGAGTGCGCACGCATTTAAAAAAACAAAAACAAAAAAATTGCCATGAATTGCATCTTGCATTCTGGCAAATTATATCTTTACCTTAGCTTCACATGCTCGAGATATTTAAGCAACTCATGTCTCCTAATATGATTTCCTCCAGAGGCAAAATAAAAATACTTGGAAAAGTTTCCTATCTTACGGAATTACCATTCTGATACGTTTATCAGTATATCGTATTGTCTCACTTTCTGGTGATTTAAGTACATGACACTGATGAGAATTTTGATATGTATAAAAATAAGATCATAAAAACAGTAGTATCAGATTTAATTTCACATTGTTCATCTTGCTTCAATTTTTTCCTTTATTTGAGTTTTCATTTTTATTCATTTTTTTATCTTTATTTGTATTCCAGTGGAAATCAGAAATTTGTAACCATTCAGTTCCAGGAGTTGGCGATGATGAAGTTGCATTTTTTTCCCTGTTTCCAGTTTTCCACTATTTCATCATTCATCGTCATTTCATTTCATTTCCTTTTGTTCTCCAACTCCTTTATTTTTCCCCGTGAATATTTTCCTTACAGTAATTTTCTTAAATTATTCTTGTATCTCTTTCTATCTTCCTCTCGAAGAAGCCCAAAATTTCACTTAAATTTCCTTTTGGTCTTAATCTGTATTTTCCCTGTGAATATTTTCCTTATGAATATTTTCCCTACGAATATTTTCCCTACGAATATTTTCCCTACGAATATTTTCCCTAAGTAATCCCCTTAATCGACTCTTGTATCTCTTCTTTCTTTCAGTCGAAGCCCCCAAATTCACTAAAATTTCCTTTTTGTCTTAATCTGTATTTTCCATGTGAATATCTTCCCAACGGTAATCCCCTTAATCTATTCTTGTATCGCTTCTCTCTTCCTCTCGAAGCCCCACATTATTCCTCTCCTCAATATTATTCCTCAGTAGAAACGAGGGAGAGAAATCCTTCATGTAAAATGGGATGACCATAATCTGTAATAGCCCTCCGTCGTAAGGAGACGGTGAGAAGTGGCCTCGTTAGGCTGTGATGTTGGGAGGAGTTGTATTCAAGTGGTAGATGCTGTGGATTGCTCTCTCTCTCTCTCTCTCTCTCTCTCTCTCTCTCTCTCTCTCTCTCTCTCTCTCTCTCTTTTTGAAGGAAGTCTCAAACTATTTGGTTTGCCTTTAATATGTGCGTATGCTCTCTCTCTCTCTCTCTCTCTCTCTCTCTCTCTCTCTCTCTCTCTCTCTCTCTCTCTCTCTCTCTCTCTCTCTCGGAAGAAGTCTCAAACTATTTGCTTTAATGTGTGATCTCTCTCTCTCTCTCTCTCTCTCTCTCTCTCTCTCTCTCTCTCTCTCTCTCTCTCTCTCTCTCTCTCTCTCTCCTGAAGGAAGTCTCAAATTACTTGGTTTCCCTTTGCGTGCAAATGTAGTGTTGATTGATGTTATTGCATCAGGCATGATAAATACGGTTCCTTTTGCCTGCGTTGGATGCTCGTCGAAGCATTTACGATAAACTTCTCCGGTCGTTCGCTTACTACGAATGCCTCTGGCCAATTCTATGGATGGAGTTTATGAATTCCCTTGCATATTACAAGGTAGTTGTGGCTTCCTACCATCTATATTTTTTTTTTACGTCTTCCTAGTATTTTATATCTTTTGTATCTTTTCAGCGAAAGTTTTTTATTTTTATTCTCAAGTGTTTATACATGGCGTCAATTATTGGCGTTTTGTATTGTCTCTAGTTTCACAATTATTAAAACCGTGGGTCTCTCTCTCTCTCTCTCTCTCTCTCTCTCTCTCTCTCTCTCTCTCTCTCTCTCTCTCTCTCTCTCTCTCTCTATTCTTGGTCATATAGTAAATTTTATAATTATGAAAAGAAAATTAAGTAAATTTTCTTTATTTGTCTTTATATTTACTCTTTATTTTCCGTTTCTCTTGAGTGCTCACTAATATAAAACTAATATAAAGTTAGCTTTGTCTTAGTAAAGTAAATTCCAGAATTGTGATGCATGTGTAATGTAATGTGTAATGTAGCACAGCTTAACAAGTACGATAATTCTGTAAAACTAGAAATGACATATGTTGATATGAATAGTAAGATTGTTGTTTGGGGGGACAGGTTCATATTTTGGAAAAGGTGCTTTGCTTTTCAGTATTTTCCAATATGTTTGTTTTGTTTTACAAAGACTCGTACGAAGCGAGTAAGCTTTTGAGATGAATTTTTACAAGTTTCGAAACTGTTCAAATGATTTTTTACAAGTTTCAGAACTGTTCAAATGATTTTTGACAAGTTTCAAAACTGTTCAAATGATTTTTCACAAGTTCCAAACTGTTCAACTGATTTTTGACGAGTTTCAAAACTGTCCAAATGATTTTTGACGAGTTTCAAAACTGTTCAAATGATTTTTGACGAGTTTCAAAACTGTTCAAATTTTACAACTATATAACAGTGTAATTCAAATTCCAAGACATCAAGCTATGTTAATATTATGTTTTGAAAACAGTTTTCTGTAAATTCGCGTCCATCGACATTTGTGATTTTTAATAAGCAATTTGTGATTATCTCTTTGCATATTCGCCGATTCTACAGAGATTTAAAGAAATCTCCCATGAATTATTCTCATCCAAAAACATTTTAGTTGAAGTTAGCATTCTGAGTGTCCCCACAGATAACATTTTTTACTTAAGAATTGCTAACAACCATCTCCTTATTAATCAAGTATTGAATCCCGTAGCATACCAACTAACACTCTAATCCCATTTAACTGAATCGCTTGTCCACTGCTGCTTTGTGACATCGCTGCTGACTGCTATTTACCACTACTACTACTACTAACACATCCCCTGCTGCTGACTCCACGCTGACACCGCCGCTGTTGCTGATGACACTATCCGATGCCGCTTTCATCGTTGTCTGCTGACGCTACTGACGGCACATAACAGCAAAACAAGGAGGTATTATTTACCTCTGTTATTGAAGCACCTCTCTCCTCTCTCTTTCTCTTATATTGTTTAAGACCTGAAACACGAAAAGACAGTGATTGAATGTGGAGATACTTCCTTTTTTTATTTAATACCTTCCTTTTGCATGCACATCTTCACAGAACTAAATTAGAGTCGATTTTACTTTTGAAAAGTTTAACTCAGTGTAGACTTAATGAATGGCTTTAGTTAAATCAACTTTTTACTTGCCATGACAGAATATTCCCGGATTCGTGAATTGGCAGCTTAGTGATATGCTTTAGATTTCAGTCATCGCTAACGTAACGTGAAAGGTTGTGGTCCTTTTGCATCGAGTCCTTGAGAATTTTTAAGAATAGAGAAAAATTCTTCTGAATTTTCTTTGTGGGCATGTTGTCATCTCCATTCCACCAGTGTCGTATTTATAGATTTATTTCTCTACTGTCTTCGATGTTAGTAACTTCTCCACGCATTCTGAAAAAGCTGTTGGTGGCTGAGGCTTCTTTTAACAATTGTGATTATGCATTGCACATCTGTTGTAATGAAAAATGGCTTAACCAGTGATTCATTATGCACAAATAATAATCAAATGCGCTGCTTAATGGTGTAAAGAACCTTCAAAGGTAAGTTGAATTTAGCTTGTGTTTGCATGCGGAGTTATAATGCAAGTTACGAGAATATTTTTTTAATGTGGTGATGGAACGTATTAGTATTTAATGGTAAGGTATACTCTTTGCAAAAGTCGGCTTATATACCTCGCAAGTTAGGTCAGATTTGACTACTAATTTCCATGATTACTTTACCGTAAGTGCTGTGGTATTTAGGCCATTCAAAAGCCCATCTTTTCTCGAAGAAGCTATTTCGTGAGATCGAGTCTTTCCTGAAGATGTTATTGTATTCTAGTGGAGTACCTGGAGTCATTTGGAGTACCTGGAGTGATGTTGGAGTACCTGGAGTGATGTTGGAGTACCTGGAGTCATTTGGAGTACCTGGAGTGATGATGTAGTACCTGGAGTGATGTTGGAGTACCTGGAATGATGTTGGAGTACCTGGAATGATGTTGGAGTACCTGGAATGATGTTGGAGTACCTGGAGTCATGTTGGAGTACCTGGAGTCATGTTGGAGTACCTGGAGTGATGTTGGAGTACCTGGAGTGATGTTGGAGTACCCGAAGTGATGTTGGAGTACCTGGAATGATGTTGGAGTACCTGGAATGATGTTGGAGTACCTGGAGTCATGTTGGAGTACCTGGAGTCATGTTGGAGTACCTGGAGTGATGTTGGAGTACCTGGAGTCATGTTGGGAGTGATTGTGTTCTAGGGTACATCGTGCAGATAAAGAAAAAAAAAAACGTGCTGGTTTGGTCTCGTGGTCATGCGTGACCCAGGAAAAAATTTAAGGCATGACAGACGGGTCCTTTGAACTTGAAACTGCCGAAGAAAAAAATAAATTAATTGATCTTTTATTGCCTCTCTCTCTCTCTCTCTCTCTCTCTCTCTCTCTCTCTCTCTCTCTCTCTCTCTCTCTCTCTCTCTCTCTCTCTCTCTCTCAAGACTGTCTTCGAAATAGTTATCCCGTACAAAGTTTTGCTTTTTATTGTAAAGGTTCAAGGAGACCAACAGATCAGAACGGTTCAGCATCGCTTTTTTTTATTGTTTTAATATATAGTGGATATGGATGGCTTCACTAGTGAATGCCCTAGTTGCTGTACGTTTACCTATTATCATAATTATTAATCCTGCTTTTCGCACCGTTTTTGTTATTTAAGTTTAGGTGAAATTTCCTCAAAGTTAAAACTCGTCTATATATTTTAATCGAGGTGATGTAAAAATTTTGTTTAATAATTTTTCTAACTTATTCTTAACTAAGGAAGAATGTCTTTTTTTTCCAAATTCACGCAAATTGTTAATTTACGTTTAAAGAAAAACTTAACGTCACAGCGTCATTCTCCACGGACGTAAACGCCATCATCGGCGTCCTACCCATTTCTCACAGTCATCACACTTTTTTAACCGCCCTCGGTTCGTAGGGCCTATGTTTACAAGTCACGTTCCTCGTGAACTTTTTAAAAGCGTGAGGGCATGGGGTAGGGTGGGAGAGGTTTAGGCAGGGGGGTGTTCGAGCAGATAGTGTCTGTGTGGGGTAGAATTTCTTCTTTTCCCTATGCGTCACGATTTGCATAATTGCTGGGTACCTTTCGCCCGAGTTGATGATGCGGTCCCGAATGCTTGAGGGGCTACTTTCGTCATTCTTCGCTAGTGCGAGAAACTGCTGTTGTCAGTGGGGGCACTTTCGCTTTCTCTCGTATTCTGCGCAAGGTCCGTATCAACCTTGATTCTACGCATCAGTAAATAGCGCTGTTTTATGAGACTTTGGTGCTTACTTACGTTGCACCGTGATGTTTACCACCTGCTGGTTGATTGAAAACTGAATTAATAGGAAACGTTGCTGAGACCAACGCGAGTTGCATTTACATACAGAGTGGTCTTGTTATGCTTTGCAAGGGGAGAAAACTTTGCTTGCTTTTGACTCATTAAGTTCAAGGCCCTGCACTGAAGGACTCAAGTCACTGTTGTTGAGAGGATGCATACCACAAAAATATCTCCCTAATCCGGCTTTTCATCAGGGACTGAGATCTTTAAAAGCGATGGCATTAGAATTCCGAAATTACAAATGCATGTGTGTGTGTGTGTGTGTGTGTGTGTGTGTGTGTGTGTGTGTAAACATAGACCTAGATTAGAAAATCAAGTCAACAAAGGTCAAACATGCTATCTTTGCAGTGTTCTCAGCATGAAGAATCTTTAAAAT
Source organism: Macrobrachium rosenbergii (assembly GCF_040412425.1). Lineage (NCBI taxonomy): Eukaryota > Metazoa > Arthropoda > Malacostraca > Decapoda > Palaemonidae > Macrobrachium > Macrobrachium rosenbergii. The sequence goes on from NC_089771.1 coordinate 33,214,170, forward strand.
ACGTTGTGTACGGTATACATGAATATACAAATGCATTATTATCCCTCGTGACAAAATTTTGCATGAATTCGTCACCAAATAAAAAGGTAATTTGGATCTTTCTTAGACAGTGACCCCCCAAAAGAGTTTTAACCCGATATGCATCCACCACCTTTGCGGCGTGTTTAGTACAAGCCCGTCGGGGAGATGACCGTAAAAACATAAACAAAGACTGTAAATATCATAAAGATAATGACCCCAAGAAATATTAGTCGTAGATAACGACCCCCGAACTTTGTTGGGGGTCACTATCTAGGAAAGATCCGGTAATTTTTTTAGTTATAGAAAATCCTTAAACATTGTTAAAAAATGTTTGCCGAAAACTAAATGATTTTGTAAGGTTGAAATCGTAGAAAGAAACATATTGACGAGCTCTCGCATTTTTTGGTTTTTTAGAGTTATATAAAATCCTTACTATAAATTGTTAAAAAATGTATACCGTAAACTAAATGACTTTGTAAGCTTGAAAACGTAGAAAGAAACATAATTGACGAGCTCTCTCCTTCCTCCGCGTGTATACAGAATTGCGAGCTTCCACATTTCCGAGATCAAGGACCGAAATCGTCACTGGATGCTCAAGAAGTACGACTCCCTGGCCACCTTCCTGGAGGAGAACAGGCAGAACGTCTTCTACCTGTTCGTCTTCTACGTCATCACCATCGCCCTCTTCTGCGAAAGGTTCATCCGTAAGTCACCCAGATTCGAGGAATGTTTATGATTGTGGTTTGGTCGTCGGAGAAGCAGTATTTTTTTTTTTTTTTAAGAATAGGGACTGTCTTCCAGATTCAAGGAATGTTTATTGTTGTGGTTTGTTTGTCAGAGAAGCAGTAATATATATATATATATATATATATATATATATATATATATATATATATATATATATATATATATTATATATATATATATATATATATATATATATATATATATATTTATATATATATATATATATACATATATATATATATATATATATATATATATATGTGTGTGTGTGTGTGTGTGTATACATATATATTAATTTTTTTTTTTTTGCCTCAAGAATAGGGACGGATTGTATTACATCAATCTGTCACTCCCTAATTTTCCTGTCTTCTAACTGATTATTGGAGTAAATATAATTTTTTTTTTTTTTGCCTCAAGAATAGGGACGGATTGTATTACATCAATCTGTCACTCCCTAATTTTCCTGTCTTCTAACAGATTATTGGAGTAAATAATACCGACTAGTGTAATGTTTATGGTTTCGTTAAGGTTCATCTTCTTTTATTAATGTTTTTCTTATTAATCTAGTTATTTTATTGGTGTTAAAGTCTGTCATTACCATAGTAAATGGCTTCTTGGACCACTAATAATTCGTTCCTGATTGTAGCATAGACTACCAGGCAAAACACCAATCATCACTATTCTATTTCTTGATGTCGCAACCCAACAGCGCAACCGAAACATACTTAAGTCCACAACCGCCTAACGCCAATGCTTTCACCGGCAGATTATTCCTTCATGGCTGAGCACACTGACCTGAGGCACATCATGGGCGTGGGCATCGCCATCACCAGGGGCGCGGCCGCCTCCCTCTCCTTCTGCTACTCCCTCCTCCTGCTCACCATGTCCAGGAATCTCATGACGAAGATGAAGGACTTCAGTATGCAGCAGTACATCCCGTTAGATTCTCACATTCCGGTTAGTAGCGAGGAAGTGGTTTCCTCAGTCATGTACTGTATAATTTCAGGCGTTTGGAAGCGTCTAGTGTTATTTTGATATTTGCAAAGAATCGCCGTTTTTGTTTTTACATCACTAGCAAGGGAGCAGTTTCCTCGTAGCACTGTATTTATAATTTCATCGTTCTGTAAAGTTTCAATGTTATATTCCTGCTTGTAAAGAATTATTATTATTTTTTTAGATTAAGCTGACCTTGCGTCAGCACGGGCTCTTGCTCTCAAGGACATACTGTAAACCACATAAAATCTGAGAAACGTGTAGCTTTGATGCAGTTGTTACCAGGACTGGGTGACTGTATGATTGTAATTACTAAGGCTTGATAGAAAACTACAAATGGAACAACAGGGGCTGACACCCCCCCCCCAAAAAAAAAAGAAGTTAACTCACTTCCTAAGAGAGAGAGAACGTTTTATTAATGAATAAACACGAAAGCTGGACACTGGCGGCAGAGTTAGCCTAGTCAAAAAACCTATAAATGAACACAACTCAAATATTATACCAGAGTTAGCCATGTCAAATATCAATAAACGAACACAACCTAAATAGTGTAAATTTGGGAGATGGTGACCCAGTTTAGACAACAATAAGTCTTAGATACGTCAATAAGAGTAAAATAGGATTGCTATGTGGTATCTAACCGTATTTCCCTTTATCTTCTCTTACTTCCTAATGAGCACCATATTCTTTGGAGGCTTGAATTTCAAGCCAGTGGCTCCTTTGGTGGGCTTGTTCCTTATGAATAGGGTTCATCTTCTGAGTAATAGTAATAATAATAATAACAATAACAACATTTCAAGTCAATGGCCCCTGTGGTGGGGTTGTTCCATATGGATATGGTTCATCTAAATGATAATAATAATAATAATAAATTAATAAATTTCAAGTCAATGGCCCCTTTGGTGGGCTTGTTCCATGGATAGAGTTCATCTTCTAATAATAATAATAATAGTAATTATATAATTTCAAGACAAAGGCCCCTGTGGTGGGCTTGTTCCATATGGATAGGGTTCATCAAAGAAATATTAATAATAATAAATAAGTAAATTAATTACTTATTTTCAAGCCAGTGGCCCCTTTGGTGGGCTTGTTCCGTATGGGTAGGGTTCATCTTCTAAATAATAATAATAATGTATCCATGTTCCTCTCACGCAGTTCCACAAGATCGTCGCTTGCACCGCACTCTTCTTCAGTATCCTCCACTCGATTGGGCATCTAGTCAATTTCTACCACGTTTCAACACAGCCCGTCGAGAACCTCAGGTGCCTGACGCAGGAAATCTCCTTTTCGTCAGATCAAAAGCCTACCGTGGGCTACTGGCTCTTCCAGACGATTACAGGTACGTTAGGACTCTGGCCATTGATGCAGTTTTGCAATACGCTCTGGTATTCGGTGAGGCGTGTGATGCCTGGCGTGAGATTGTTCATGATTTTTGTATTTGTTTGTTGATCGTAAACAGTTTCGTTGAATACTTGGATTACAGAGAATAGTTATTTAAATGTAACATATATATATATATATATATATATATATATATATATATATATATATATATATATATATATATATATATATATATATATATATATTGTAAATTAGTTTTCCTTCATAGTTCACGATTTTTAGATTTTATATATTGTGGCTTTTATTTTACACTGTAATGTTTACTTCTCGATTTTCTCCATACTGGGCTGCAACAGCAGTATGTTTCTCAAGCTAGGGTTTCTTATAATAATAATAATAATAATAATAATAATAATGCTGTAAGCTTACGTTTCGTCATTAAATTTGTTTCACTTTATATACTACATATTTATGATTACTTGTTTATTCTCTCGTTTTTACGTAACATTAACAACACATCCCCCTTAAAGACTTTTACTGTCGAGTACAATCCAGCCTTTCTTTCCAGGCGTGACGGGAGTTCTCCTGTTCATCGTCATGTGCATCATTTTCATTTTTGCTCACCCCTATGATCCGTCGGAAGGCCTACAAATTCTTCTGGGCCACTCATCAACTCTACGTCGTGTTGTACATACTGAGTCTCATGCATGGTTTGGCAAGACTGACAGGATCTCCCAGGTTAGCCTTATAATGTGTTAATGACATATGTATTGCTGTTAATATCCCTGTTAATTGTAGTAACCACAGTGGCGTCTTAACTTCTCGAGGTCAGGTTGGAAACGTGACCTCGTTTTTTTTCTGACACGCTGTATGCGAGTTCAGATCCTGCTACAGGCTTCAGAGTTACTTGATATTCTTGCGTTTGGATCTAAGGCTTTGCAGTGACAAGCGTATCCAAAAAGTGCGAAGAAATCGTGAAGTTAAGAGGGCATTGTGGTTATTAAAATCACATACGTACCTAGTAAAAAGTGCCTCAGAACAAATCAGATTAAAATATGTAACATACGTAGGAAATGGCTTGAATTCAGAACGTGTAGTGTAACTTTACTCATCTGTTCAGGTTCTGGATATTCTTCATTGGACCTGGCATCGTCTACACACTGGATAAAATTATAAGCCTCCGCACTCGGTACATGGAACTGGATATCATCGAAACGGAACTACTCCCTTCGGACGTTGTTAAAATAAAGTACTACAGGTAAAGCTCGTTTCTTTGTATCAGGTGCAGTTTGGAGAATCGTTCTCAGCCTTTGTGAAGTCACATATTTCTTTATTTGAATTACAAAAAAAGTTATTGATCTTTTCAACAGAGTTTGTTTTTTTACTTGTTAATCAGACCATGGACAGGTAAAGTAATTTTCTTTGCATCAGGTGCATTTTGGAGAATAGTTTTCAAGCATTTTGAAATTTTTTTCTTCTTTTGAATTAGAAAACACTCAGTGATCATTTGATCGTTTTAACCAAGTTTGTATTTTATTTGTTAATCAGACCTTGGCCAGGTAAAGTTCTTTACTTTGTATTAGTTGCATTTTAGAAAACAGTTTCCAACCATTTTGAAATCCCCTGCTTATTGATTTGAACTACAGAAGACAGCGATTGATCATTTTAACTAAGTTTGTTTGTTTTTACTTGTTAATCAGACCACCTAACTTCAAGTACTTGAGTGGCCAGTGGGTGCGTTTGTCATGCACTGCTTTCAGACAATCAGAATACCATTCCTTCACTCTCACGTCGGCGCCCCACGAGAACTACTTGTCGTGTCACATCAAGGCGCAAGGACCATGGACCTGGAAACTCAGGAAATTCTTCGACCCACACAACTACGTCCATGATGAAGATAATCCACCAAGGGTAAGGTCAACAAATGTTTATGGCTGAAGATGATTCTCTTATGGAATAATCGTTGTTATTTTTTATTAAGACCTGTTTTGAAAAGAGGAATTTTGAAACAGTATTTTGATGTAAAATGTTGCGGAGAATATTCTGCAGCTCCAGTTCACTTGAAGACAAATCCATATGTTAATGCCATGTATTTGTCAAAGAAATTGTCACGGTCTGGTCTTTCCTCAGATTCGTCTAGAGGGACCCTTCGGTGGCGGAAACCAGGATTGGTACAAGTTTGAAGTTGCTGTGATGGTGGGCGGTGGTATTGGTGTCACTCCATACGCCTCCATTCTCAACGACTTGGTCTTCGGTACCTCTACCAACCGCTACTCTGGAGTGGCTTGTAAAAAGGTAGGGATGTGTTTTTGAATCTTCTGTTCTCACCAGTAAGAGAGGGTTTAATCATTCTTCTGTGTTCACCAGTAAGAGAGGGTTAATCATTCTGTGTTCACCAGTAACAGAAGGTTAATCATTCTTCTTTATTCACCAGTAAGAGAAGGTTAATCGCTCTTCTTTGTACACAATCATTCTTCTGTGTTCACCAGTAAGAGAAAGTTAATCTTTCCTCTGTGTTCACCAGCAAGAGAAGGTTAATCTTTCTCCTGTGTTCACCAGTAAGAGAAGCTTAATCATTCTTCTGAGTTCACCAGTAAGAGAGGCTTAATCTATCTTCTGTGTTCACCAGTAAGAGAAGCTTAATCATTCTTCTGTGTTCACCAGTAAGAGAAGGTTAATCTTCCCTGTGTGTTAACCAGTAAGGGGTGGTTAGTCATTCCTCTGTGTTCACTAGCAAGAGAAGGTTAATCATTCATGTATTCACCAGTAAGAGGTTAATCAAATTGTAACTAAAATGACAGTTGTTACTATAAACATCCACAATGACACAACAATAAAGGCACAATAATCAATAAAATTTCGTTACAGGTATACTTCCTCTGGATCTGTCCGACACATCGTCAGTTTGAATGGTTCATTGATGTGCTCAGGGATGTTGAGAGAAAGGACGTTACGAATGTACTGGAGATGCACATATTTATTACCCAATTCTTCCATAAGTTTGATCTTCGAACAACTATGCTGGTTAGTTTTGTAGTACATTACTGTACTGTACTTTTATATTAACTTGAATTGTACTAGTGCTTTACAGTTATTTTAGAACAGTAACTTTTTTCCACCAAGATTTTTTCATCCAAGTGTTTAAAATCTTTTTTTTTATTTTGCAGTATATTTGTGAAAATCACTTCCAGCGACTTAGCAAACGCAGTATGTTTACGGGACTGAAGGCCATCAATCATTTTGGACGACCAGATATGACTGCTTTCCTCAAATTTGTTCAAAAGAAGCACAGTTATGTAAGTATTCTTTTTATGTTTCCTACATTATCCACGAACAGTAACTTAATTCCCCTGGTGAACTTCCGTTTTCTGATATATGTCTTGACTCCTTCGCTAATGAAAATTAATATCATAGCCTCAATATCAGTTTACAGAGAAATAAACCTGTAAAAAGAATCATTATTTGTACTAATTTAGCCACTGTTAACAAAAGGAGGTTCTTTTAATGAAATAATCACCTGATGATCTCACTTCCTTAGTGTTCCCTTCAAGCAAATTCTGAATAAATTCCTGGAAGCTTGCTGTTGGAACTCAGGTTTCATAAACGGGCATTGAGCTTTGTAAATATTGAAATACATGATTTGTAATGAAAATATAAAAAAAAACTTTTACGAATGGTAGCCTGTGGTTAATTGTTACATCATTGGGTTGAATGTTAGTAGCTTTGAATGTAGGTATGATCTATTTATTTGGTAATATTATCAGATATTGGCAACATATTTGCCTTAGGAAGGAATATGCAGATAAATTGTAACTGAACTAAACCTAACTTTCTGTTAAATACAAGTTTCTTTATTAATGCTTTGTATAGCATTTTTTCTATTGTATATTTATTGGCATCATATATTTAATGATTTTGTAATTGTCAACCAGCAATGTAAATAAAAAATCAGACGAATCCATGAAAGAAATTCTGTGAGAATCTCTTAGAATTTTCAGTTCATCCGATCAGAAGTTTTTAAGTAGCAATATACTAAGACCTCCTATATTCATTAAGAACAAATCCTTGTCAGAGTTAAGAAAGGTAACTCAAAGTCTTTTGATAATAGTGAGAGGCCATCAACTAGTGGGCTCTCAAAGAACAGACATCAGTGAAGGGAAAAAGCAGTCAGGTTAGATGGAAGAGAAATATGACGCTCACAAATGAAATTATCTTGCACAAAAAATATAATTGTATGTAAAAGAGAAATATGATGCACACTAAATAAATATCTAAGAAAAAATATATATATATAGTTATGTACTATATACAGTATTATATATTAAGTGAATCTTTTCCTACTAAGCAAGTTTTGGTGCTTTGCAGGTCTCGAAAATTGGTGTGTTCAGCTGTGGTCCGAATCCACTAACTAAGACCATTAGCGATGCTTGTGAAAACGTGAACAGAGGACGGCGATTGCCATACTTTATACATCACTTCGAAAACTTCGGCTAAACGTCGGTTGCTGATGGAGTGTAAAGAAATATAGGGTCACTTAGAGACTAGTCTGTTTATCATTTTTGGATAAATAGGCACACTATGTAAAAAAAAAAATAAACGTGAACTATTAGGTAATGATAGATATTGCTAATATACTATTCTTTCCTTTGAATTTTTGTTAATTTCAGGTTATAGTACTCTGCCTTGCTTTGGTACTATAAGCAGTATATTAATTGAATCATTCATTATTCTGTACATAAAATAATCTACTCATTTATGTACAGATTACTTGTACATAGTTTATGGATTTATCCTCCTTTTAATCCTCGAAACAGATCCCATGATATTAATCAGTATTTTTTCTTTTAAAGTCAAATGCTATATGTATGTATTTTTATATGCGAGAGACTTTTTTTACAAATACTCTTTAGGAAGATGTAAAATATATAATTCTCAGCTAAGTGAGTTAAATACCACAACTTTTCATTCTCTTTTATTACTATTGGTATTTTTATTTTCTCTTTTATAACTATTGGTGTATTCATAGGTTTTTAAAGTTAGCTAGTCTGCCAAGTCTTTTACAGCCTTATTTTTTAAACATTCAGAATCACATTAAGCTTGTTTTTCTTGATTTCTCATATTGGTACTACAAAAATTCACTAAAAAAAAAATTGGTCCACTTACTGAAACTGTTTTCTTAGTGCCTAAAAAAATTCTTTTGCACACTTTGAGTTAGCAAGATCGGTGCAGCCCAAACTACACTTTGTGTCAAAAGTCTTGACTTTTCTGGACAGTAATATCGAAACCAAGGAAAATGTTGTATGTTTGAATGTTATTTTTGGAAATAAGGCAAATAGGCCCGAAATATAATATATATATATATTTATACAGTATTCTAGTTAGCCTGACTCTTCCAAGGATAGGTTATAAAGAGAGGGTTGGCTAATACCTGAAAAAAAAAAATGTCGCCACAAGTATTTTTGGTGTAGGATGAAGAGACTGCATTTAAAATTACAGCAATATTGGGAGTACATACTCTTCATCTAAAGCTAAGTTGATGCGAAGTTGCATTGCATTTGTAATCACCATTAGTGGGACAGTTGGAAAACCGTTTCCTGAACAGTGAATGATGAAGAGATTTATAATTTACCTTTGTCAAGGATAAGTTACTCTGGGGTAGCTGGGATAAGTTCACATTGCATTTATTCATATCCCGTGGCCCTTGACTATACTTTGTTAAATGTTTCTGAAACATAGTATCTACTGCCATCAAAACTTGAATATTTAGTCCAAATCGTATCCTGTTGCCGGTTAGATGATAGATGATGAATTTTGGTCCTGTTCAGCTAGGCTGTGATAAAGCCACTGGAAAAATCATTTCAAGTTGAAATGCTGCCTATATATTTGAATAATTTTGAATTTTACGCCACTTAAAGTATTGTATGTTTGAACTGTTCAGATTTTGCAGCAAGATAACTTAAATACATTTTAAAACATTTAATTGTAAGTGATTAATCCTGTCTGCCATGTAGTTTTCCTCTAGCTTTAATCAGGTCTGACTGAACATTACTCAATTTTCCATCACTCTGCTGATGCCCATTCTTTTACAAAAAATAGCCAGGTGGTGTTCACACTCAAAACACCGCATGTGATAATTGTTGTACCATATAGTACTCGAGTAGGAGTTTGTGTTTAGTTCCAGACTCTAATATTAGAGTTGATATATATATATATATAATGATTATGCTTGTGATTATTATTATTATTATTATAGTTCCACCAAATCGCTGCTCGCGAAATTGTATACAGTATAGTGTTAAAATAAGATTTTTTTTATACATTCAGTGCTTGTGATTGTGCAATACTATTTTATATCTTCAAGTGATTTTGCGTCATCACTTGGATTTCTGCTGTGTATACAGTATTAGTGTCATTTACAGAGTAATTATCATATTTTTCATATTTCTTCTTATATAGCTTAATTGTACTGTTTATGTACTTTCATAGCATAATATTATCAAGTTAAAAGTACAGTTACTGGATACAAGAACTTGTATTTTGGCAAAAGCTGTGGGGGAAAAATCTTGTCATTCTGTCTCAAGAACTGTGAAACATCTTTATGTATTCTTCATGCTTATGAGTTTTTTTTTTCTATTATTTTAGGCAGTACATAATGCAGTGAAATTTGATTAAAACTGTATTATTATTACAGTACTTCTGAAGCAGGGTATCATTGAGTAAATTTAAATTTTTCCAAATAAAATTACTGCGTTGGGTAATCTTAAAAAGTTAGGGTCAACTATTATTCATCTTTGTCTATAATAATTGCCATAGTATTTTTTATATTTAAAAAATACTATTGCAAAAATAATGATAAAACATGCTGCGTGTAGTGCTTCCGAGGCCCAGGAAAGGGGCCGAAAGTTTTTGTAAGTGAAATTAAGTGGAATTACAATTAAATGTGATGTCAATATACACTGTATTTTTCTTAAAGGTGCTGTTCTGATTTATTATTTATACTGTTGTGATTGTTCCTGTGGATGTATATCAGACTACACTTTATGCTAATGGGTAATTTGCCTTCCTCTTTTTTTCTTTGCATTTTAATTTCATGTCTGATCAGTCTGTTATATACTCAACAATATTTATCTTGTATCTTGGCTGGAATACTGAATTTGACTTAACTGGAAGGTTTCCTTTGAGAATTTTTAATGTACAGTTCAAGTATTCTGCCAAGACATTATTCACAAATCTACTCACTGCAAAACCAGTTAATTTGGTTGGCAACTGAGTGGATTTTCTTCTCATACAGTACTGGAATTGTAGTATATATACAGTAGTGCCTGTTCCAGAGTAACAGAAGTACTGGTTACAGCAATTAATTGTGAAACACTGTTATAGTGCTGCAAAGTTGCTGAAAAGTAGATATACAGGAATTTTGTTTCTACAGAAAACAAGTTAAGAGACTGCTAAATGCTGAGACCCGGCATTAACAGGAGACTTGGAGGAAGTGAAAGATTTTTAAAGGTTGAAGTGTAGAATAAAAAGAGTGAAAATTAATGTGAGCAAAACCAAGCTTACACTGACCTCAAATGAGGCAAATGATGATCCAGACTGGAAAAAGGTTGTGAGAGTGCTGCAGGAAACCTAAATGAGTGAATGTTATGTCAATGTATTGGTTGGTGTCACAAGACTTCAAGACCACAGATGAATAATAGAAGAGAGAATCAAGGAAGATATTGGATGAGGTAAAAAATTTACCTTAGCAGCATGCTGGATTAATTAGTTGATATTGACAGAGCAGTATAATATCAACTTAAACCTGGATGAAGTGGAAAGAGTTGCTGGACTCTTGATTATTTATCCCTTCAATTATAAAAGAGCAAAAAATCTGATTCACACTTTTTAGCATGTATAAGACCTGTGTTTTTCTACATAGCAACAATGGATATTTGCAAAGGACACTTTATATATAGAAAAATTTTTTCATGCAAACCTATTTCGCATTGTCTAATGTCCCCATGTGCATAACTTTGAATCTTAAAGATAGAGGAAGCAGACTGGCTATATGTACTGAAGGACTGTTTGCGCGTATGCTCATTCTCTTGAATGAAGCTTGCAACAGGCCCAGGAGGAGGGAACTTCACCATGATTGATGAGTTGCTATTATGTGGGAGGAAGAAAGATATACTATCTTCAGCAGTAGTGAGATTCTTAGGAGTTCAAAGGGCACTTGGGGACAGAAGAAAAGTCAAGAACCAAGTGTCCAAGTATGTCATAGGGTCCTTTAACGCATCTAACACCCTGGGAAGTAATGGTTTACAATAGAGTACTTTTAAATGAGAAACATGCAACAAAAAGTAACCATTCAGAAGTATCAGCTTGTAACCCTGGACATCGTCGTGCCTTTTGTATTACAGTTCTGTATTTTGAGAAGTAGTGTTTACTATTAAACAAACTCTATACAGGTGTCTTAGAAAATTCATATGCAAACAGTTTTTCCAGGTTACCATCAATAAAACAAACCTTTTTTTTATTGAAAATGTTTTATAGACTGAGTAACTCAATGCCAATGAATATATATACACAGCACATTTAATATTTGATGGGCAGCACTCCACTATTGGTTTTACTGAAGTAATTTAACTATACTTCTTTATCAACATTCAAGGCACAATGCAATACTTTGTGCATTTCAATCTAAAGGAAAACTCCAACAAAATAACACCTTAGCCACTTCTATCATAAAAAATATACATTTAATCTTTTGACTGGACTTGCCTTGTTTCCTGTTTTTATAATACAAGTAGAGGCTAATCTCACAATGTTTTGTGACCTTCACACAAAGATATTTGATTAATAATATTAAGTACTGTAAGAAATAAATCCAAAATACAAGTGATTACATGCAGTTCCAATACCAATGTACTCTACAAGATGTGCAACCTTTATAACCGAGAGTTGTGAACTACATCTATTTAAAAAAATTACAATGCATAACAAGAATATACTTGAAATACAAAACTTCTGTGATATAAATATGAATTTTAAATTGTCTGAAAAATATATGCTGGCCTTACACTGTGGTGTTAATAGGCAACCTACACACTTTTTTAGTCATGCTTGCATTTTTGTGATTATATAAAATAAAAACTTGCATAAAATTAAAAATTACACTGTCTTCTTTTTCACAAGTGAAAAGATAGATTAAATTACAAAAATCAGTTTTTAAAGTAGCTTACATTTTTCCCAGGTATGCAAATCACAGCCTTTTATATTAGCAGCATTCATCAGTGCGAAAATGAAGAAACGACAAATGGAGAAATGTAAGTCCCACATGGGCAGTCAAGAATGGATAACCCAACCATGTTGAAACCCAAGGTTTTGGACTGAAGACTGACTTATGGCCATAAAGTATAGCTTGACAAGATAGTGTCTCTGCAAAGGTGAACGAGTAGTCCAAGACCGCTGAAATAGCACTCTGACTGGAGAGGAGATCTTTGGTCACGACCATCAGCAGCACTGGATGCCACTCGACCATCAGCCACGAGAGTAGCCAAGGTCAATTTGAAAATATGGTGAGCATCAATGTTCATTACCCAAGGAAGATCAGGTTAAATGGTTTAAAGCACAGAATCCACAAAACCCCCAAAATAATGGAATAACATCCATTAATACTCTCAAAGAATGGCCATGGGGACAGCGAACTGTTTTTCTGTTCAGTGTGGAAAGTACAAGACCGAGCATAAGGGGGAGCACACAAGAGTGAAGAATTTGCTACACTTTATAGGAGAACTGGAAGGGTGACCCAGTGGTGTCAGAAGCAGGCAGGTGCTACCTGTCCTCCCTCTTCCTGTGACCAAACTACAATCTTCATCCAATGGGGAATGGACCAAACTGCACATATGTAAAAACAGCAAAGACTGAGTACAATCTTCATGTAGGGATAAAGGCAATACTTAAAGTAGGTCTACCAATGAGAGGGATTAGAAGGGACTACATGGCAACCCAAGTCCCTTCACCATTATTGTGTTTTACCTCTGTAATTAAAGGAAAAGACAAAAGAAATCAAGATACACAGTCCAAAAGGAATCCAATGCAATTGTAAAAAAACAAGGGTGGAAGTTACCATCCAGTCCAACAGACACACACAGGAAGAGAGCGGGAAGCACATCCTCTTGTTCAACCGCCTAAAGAAAGTGGCTATTGCCAATGTGTGTGCGAAGGAACACCCTCCCCAGGGCCCCTTAACCACTTTGTAATAATTCAACATCCATTCCAACTTGTGTTGATGGATACTTCTTATATAAAAGGCAATTTTTTCATATCCTGATAGGAAAAAACTTCTTTCACTTAAAAGGATCTCAGCAAAACCATCAGCATGACTTGGAGAAACTAAACAAGTTTGCAACAAAGTTTAACATACGCACAGTCCCCAGATAAAGAAAAAACAAAAACTGCCAAATTGTACACTATCACTGTTTACTAAATGTGAAAGTTTACTTCTGACTGCAATAGAAATATGTTGTAGATGTTTCTGAAAATACCATAAACTTTGTGAATCGCACTGTGCACAAAACATAATTCCTGGAAAGGCTAAAATGCCAACAAAGAACAAGACTGTTTGGTAAGACTTTCACCTTCACAATGAAAATATTTTTTACTATTTCACTGACACAACTGCTCAGTTTTCCGTTTGGAACCTAAAGTCAACGTGTCGCCTTAAATTCAGCCTTTCACATTTAATTCTTGACTCTGGTCCACATACAGTACGTTATTTGCTCAAATAAGGAAAGGCCCACCATAGCACAGTAGTAAGTACAAGATTTTGCACTTTCCAACATAAAATTTATCATGCGGCTCTCATCAATCTGATCTTGCCGTAACTTGAGGGTGACAAGATATTCTGTAATCTCATCCAAAATGAGTCTCAAAATTACTTAGAGAAAAAAGTCTATAAACAAATAGCTACCTTTTCACTTACAATTCTTAATCATTCACTAGTGTCATTGCAAACCTACAACCAAAACTGACTAGAAGAATAATGTGGAGTTAATAATAATCTCGTGGAGAAACGAGTAATTACTAGAAATAAGATCTTTAAATTATACAATGATGCATACATACAAAAGTTGCATTACAAAAGTATGCATAAGAAACATGAGAAAATTCTCAAGTTTCATGGGTACCCATGTACAAAAAGCACATTTAAGACACCTGATTATATTGTATATAAAAAATGAAACATTCCATCTTTCAGTCACTTTGTAATGGACAAAGCTCGGAAAAACGTTTTCTCGAAAGTACGACTATTAAAGCTTACACAACTCAGTCTATATCCAAGTAGTCTGTAACTTGTTCTACAGCTTCTTCAGTGTCACTGGTATTAATAGACAAGTTATCGCCATTAACCTCTACACAATTGGAATTAGTTATATTTTTTATGTCTGAAACCTGGTCATCTGCTGGATCTTGTGTTTCGACTGATGGAGAAGTCTCTACTTTTGGATTTTCAGAAGACACTTCTTTGTTACCACATACCTCACTTACAGTCTCTGTCGAAGCTTCTTTGGTACACATCACTTCATTCAAAATGTCAGATTTTACCTCGGGTTCAGCCGCAGCTACTGCAAGAGAAATATCAAAATTTACCAAAAAATCCTATTACAAAAATAACGTGTATCATTATATTTATAAAATACTATGGGGAAGAGAGGGAAGTGGAGGACCATGTTATGCTTGATAAGGAAGTCTTACAGTCATACCAGACATCAATAACAAAAAAAACATTAAGACCTGCAGGACCAAAAAGCAGGAACTGAATTGTCAGTAGTAAAATACAAACCTGGATAAAAGGGAAAGGTAAGTAGACTGTACATAAAAATACCTAATATCGTGCAAAGATGAGAAGTAAAATGATGATGGTACTTCCAAAAAACCCAAATAGGCAATACTGGAGAGAACCAATGCTGATGCTAAGACAATTTCATAACTTGAAAACCGAGTGTCTCACACAGGACTGAGCACGAACGAGGTTTAATGGATATGAGTTGGTGTGAGTCAAGGTTCACATTTATAGAAATAAAGTAATTCAGTATATCATAAATGGAGTTGGAAGGATAATATCAGGTAAAACACAATTACACTAAGAACAGTACAGTACTGTATAAGAAATATTAAAAAGCAGGCAAAGTAAAAATATTAACACTTACTTACAAACACCAAACTACATGTCAATTTGGTAATCGGCACAATATATGAAGAAAATGGTCCATAAATAAAAATTATTTATGCTCTAGAAACTAGAAATGATAGGAATTTACTACTCAGTACCTCAAATATATGGCAGAAATACTTGTAGGAAACTAGCACAAACTAAAGTAGCTTTAGTTATTCTACTGCTTGTGTTTATAGGACAAGAATATGTGTGGGGACATTCACTTTGTTTTCATAACTTGGTCATCTACTGTTGGCTGTTATTATTACAGTACTAATTTTAAAAGAATTAGCCTGAGAGTTTGTTCTTGGTGAATAAATTAGATCTTAACTAACATTGCAACTCCTTAAAATTATATTGCAGTGATCAGACAAACTGAAAATGCTGACAATTCACATAAAATTTCTTGCAAGTATTTGTTTATAATACTGATTTACACTCTTGCCTGAAATCTATATCCTCTTTCTCTGCAATCAGGGAATGGGTCATCAAAGTTATTCACCATATATAAATGTTTCCAATCAGAATGACCAATTTGTGCATGTCATAATTTCAAAGTACCAATCAGCTACACTGAAGACTGATCAATTCCAGATTATGTAGCTGATAAAGTGTATTCTTATACTGTTCTTATTCAAATACTGTTCTATTATATATCTAACTTTGCTGCAAAGTTCATATGTAACTGTTCCAAAATTATTTCTGCCTAATTAACACAGTGTTTAGTATAAGCTCTCATAAAAAAACTGCACATTTTCAAAGGAAATACACCTTTCTGTAACACACCTAATATTTCAATCATTATGACAGACAACACTGAACAAACAAAGCAGGATATAGGGTACCCCCTGCCTAAACAGGCCAAAATTCTACATATACTACAGAATGGTAAACAGTACTTACTCTTATTTTGTTTCCTGAGCTCTGTGACCTGTTCCTGAAGAGCACGACAAAGGTTCTGCAACTGGGCATTCTGGCGTCCTTGCACTTCCATTTTCTTCTCCAGTACCGACCGTTCAGCGACCATATCTAATAAGGCCTTGTTGGCACCTTCCCACCTTTCCTTCCATGTCTTTGTCTCCTTCTCCAGCTTCTTGATTTTCTTTGTCATCTTATAAAAAAAAATTTTTATTATCATGAAAGTTCTATACTAAAATACAACTAACAAAAGTAATGTCGTGTTTCTATAATTTCATAAACAAGTCCTACCAATTTACATAAATTTATTTCAGTTACTTGAACACTGATATATAACTGCAAGATATTTTCATCACAAACTTTACAATCACTACATTCCTACCTCATCCATTTCTTTCTTAAATGTGTTGAAAATTTTGTTGGATTTATCTAGAGTGGTCTGAAACTCTTCATATTTCTCCATGTATGAATTTAGTTGAGTGCGGAGGCTAATTTCAGTTTCGGCCATTGTCTGCAACTTTTCCTGGTAACTGCTTATATCCTGTATGAGAAGGTATACAAACAAAGTTAGGATTCCGCCATAAAATACAATTTTTAAAACATATTTTTTACTTTTGTCCTTTCATTTTCTCACCATATCATTTTCCATAACACTGGGGAAAAGTAAGTGACTTTCAAACTTACCTCAAGGAGGGCCTTCTTCTCCAAAAGCATTTTCTCTTTATTTTCTGTTATTTCTATGTGCTGTTTTGCCATCTTAGCCTCTACTAGTTGACACTGAAGGTCTTTAGCCTTCAATACCTTCTCAACATGCTGCAAGAACAAGTATACACATTATTGTAGAACTGGTTAAGTACATCCTAGTAAACATGTGTGACATATCTGATAAAAAAGTTTTTAAAAATACTTTAGTTTCAAAAAGCAATACTTTAGCACAGTAAATGAAACTCTAATTACTGAAACATTTTCTACTTTTTCATGTAAGGGAATAGATTATAACCATTTTGTGATGGAACAATTTCTACTCGTTCTACTTCGAAGTGTGTGAGAGAGAGAGAGAGAGTAAAAAAAAAGGGTACTTACGGTTTCCCTAGACTCGTACTGCTTGACAAGATCTTGTAATCGACCAGCCATGTCTTGATTTTCATCACGGAGCTTGGTATTCTTTTCACTGTTTTCCTTCATCAAATTTGAAATCTCTGACAAGGTGGTATTGAATTTTAATGCAACTTCCTTCCTTCTCTCTTCTTCTTCTTTTAATCTTGAAACATTTCTCATCCTAAGTATACAACAAATATAATGAGTTTAATTTTATGAACATCTAAATAAATATGAATGTAATTCTGACAAATTTCCCTCTATTCATTCATTACCAATCCAAGTGTCACTTGCATATAAAATTACCAAAAATATACTTCCTTGGATGTGGAAAATACATAATTTTCAAAAACCAGTATCAGTTTTTGAGTATAAACCCCTTTTTTATAATTACTCAGCTTGTGACCAAAAACAACAAAACTTTAAAGGCAAAGTGAAATAAGGTCATTTATCTTGGTGCAAAAAGCAGATGCTTACAGAAACTGTAATAAAGGTGCAATAATTAACTATAACTTCATAGCTAGACTTTATACACCATCCCAAATTAAAATATAATAAATTCACAAAGTCCCTACTTCATACCTACTCCAAGTGCAATTATTCACAGAATAGAAGTGTACTTACGACGTCAACAAGACTGCAACAAGGCAATTACAACCAGTAAAGGAAGAATATACAAAATTATTAAGCTTGGGATCAGGGTTATTACCTCATTCTAAATTCAGCTTGGGATTAGATGAGGAATCATTACCTCATTCTAAATTCTTTGGAGCCAATAGGTATCAAAGTCTCAAAACGGCAACAGCTAACATCGTGCAGAGTTTCTCCCCTACACATAAATAAAATACTAAGCCATTGTAAAGATTTTTGCTATAATTTTCCTACTGAAATCTTAGAAAATAAAACTCCTCCTCGGGAAATTACAGATCTACATACCTTAATCAACTTGTTCTGTTTTTGTAATTCTCGACAAAGCGATTCTAATCTTGATTTTGTGAGCACGACCTTCGAATGTTCTGCTTCCATGTACTCCTTCTCCCGCTGCACGTTTTCCACCTGCTTCTGGATTTGCTTGACCGTACTCTGAAAACAAAGGAATAGTTGACTCCACTGTAATCATATTTTACCATATTTAAAAATGATTATGATTCTATACATGCACTGTACCTCTGGTGCTTTAGTTTTTTCTCATGTTTTTTTTTAATTGAAACTGAATTTTTAAAACAATCCAGTTAAAAGAATTGCCTACAATAGGCCTTCACCTTCCAGACAACCCCTAATTCTATTGTCTTAACTTATAGTTGCCCAAGAAAGCTGGCATGAATATGCAGGCGGTCCTCAGTTTACGACGGGTTCTGTTCTGACGTTGCGTTCTAAGCTGAAAATCACTGTAACCCAAAATATCGTAAGAAGACCTTATTTTTAATCATTTGGGTCTTGTAAACAACGTAAACTCCTTTTTTATAGAGTTTTTCAAGAAACCTCCAAATTTTGACCATTCTGCCCTTTTAGGAACCATAGTTCTTCTGTCGGATCAGCGTTGTAACCAGGAATAATTTTTGATGAATATATTTGAAGAGCATCATAAGACGAGCCCATCATAACCCGGGGACTGCCTGTACATTTAACCTTTGGTAACATTAGGACTAACATGAAGATTCTTGGATTCTTCAGAACAGGAGGAATGCTGTACAACCTTATCTTGCATTTAGCTCTTGAAAAAATTCATTATAGGTTCATAATTGCCCCAATTCTCTGAAAACAGCAGTTTAACGAATGAAAACTGAAAAAAGATAAGAGATGAACATAAAGGACAATAATATGACACAAGATGAAAAGCAAAGGGTGAAAAGTGTTTCAACAAGAGGCTGAATGAATACTGCAGAGACTGTTTTAGTACTGTCTACAGGAGATTTAATGTGGCACAATTGTAAGCGCTAAATATCTAAAGGTCCAACCTATGAGTATTATTTTAAGAAAGTTGGATTTTGACCACACTGATCGAGAGTGGAAAATGTCTCCTCCTCTCTACTATTGTTGATACTACTGTGCGGAAGACTGGGGGGACAGTTCTCTTAATTGACTGACAACTAAATTACAGTAATGACTCGGTCAAGGTGACTCGAATACTCAACCTCTGTTCAAAATAAATCTTTGTTTATCTAACCTGCAATTCTTGTATTAGTAAACTTTATGCCAAAAAAGTGGTATAACATATGCATGAATACAATTACAGTATGTTCTGTTTTAGATGGGCAGTGCTTATGCTTGAGGTGTTAAAAACAAAAGTATTAATGATACAACAAGTTTTACCAAAATACCAGGTCAATACCCAGCTCAAAGTAACTATAACAATTATTGATTTGTACCTGCAGCTGACGATTATTTTCGACCAGTTCACAGTACTTTGACATCACAGTAGCAATCTGTTCCTCTGGTGTGAGAGCTTTCATAGCTGCCTGCAGGGAATCCATGGCTGCTTCCTTTGTCTTCTTTTTGTTCTTTTTTGCCTGCATAATAAAAAAAAGAAGATTAACGAACATTACAAAATAAAATTATCTGACTTTTCCATTCCCATCACATACAACTACTATACTAAAATATGTCCAAAGTCACAAAATATTAGGCTGGTTTCCCATGAATACCTATCTAGCCCTAAATCAAACTATTATACAGTAGCCCCTCAACTTATCTGAAGGCCTGGCCTTCTGACAGGCAACAAAGACTTGAACATTTGTAAGTTATTTCACAGCTAACCATAATTCCACATAATTTTTAGCCTAAACTGTAATTGTGTAAATAATCTTCATAAGTACAGTATGTTAAAGCTAAATAATAGGCAGTCCCCGGTTAACTCGGAAACCCCGCTTAACGGTGCCGTTAGCTGGATATTGGCGCCGAAACCTCCGCTTAACAGTGCCATTAACCGGAGATCGGCGCCGAAAATCTAGTTAACGACATCGCTAGCCAAGAGCCGTAACACAGAAACGCCATTAACCGATGCCGCCAATAAGTGCAGACTGCCTGTACAAGCAAATTCATGCAAGCAACTCTGGAACAGTACAAGCAGTAGCCACAAAATACAACTAGACTTACGTGCTTTGTCTCGGCCATATTTTCTGCAGTATCCTCTGAATTAACAACCACCTCTCCTTCAATAAGCTTATCAATATCAACCAACGAGGGATCTGAGACTTGCGAGAGGGCTGACTGAACTTCTGGATCTTCTATTTCAACAGATGTGGCACCCAACGATTCTGCAACTGGATCCTCATTTACAACTTCGGCAGATTCCGTTTGAGTTTCTGGTTCTTCTGCAGCCAATTGCTCTGACTCTGGCTTAACTCCAGAGTCTTCAACAGTCACTGGTTCTTCTCCAGGCACTGGAAGGAAATATAAGCATGTAAGATTAAGGATGTGTATAATTAAACGCGTCCTATAATACTGTACTGTATAGATCGTGATATTTGTTTTGTAACCCAGTCCATTAATTTTTTATTGCAGTTATGATAAGTAATATGATATGCAAAACAGTACAGTTCTGTGGATTCTGTGTTCCAGAAAACTTCTACTACAAAAAAACAATAATTAATGATAATATATGAGCATTCGGTGACCATTAACCTTCACAAAAAATACCTCACGAGAGAGAGAGAGAGAGAGAGAGAGAGAGAGAGAGAGAGAGAGAGAGAGAGAGAGAGAGAGAGAGAGAGAGAGAGAGAGAGATATCAATTTTTTCTCTCTCTCTCCACATTCAAGCTGCCATCTACAAAGAGCTGAATGACAAATAAGTATATAACTCAATCTTTAGGTCAACAGAAAAATATTTGACTTATCTTTAGACACACCCACTTGTCTCTCCTCACCCATTTTGAGATCAAATACGGTTCCCTCAGTTTCTGAGATAAACTGTGCCATGAAGACAGAAGAGAGAGAGCAAGAGTTACCCAAAGGTCCCTTTCTTCAAATGCTACTCCCCAATCAATCCCATAATTTAATCACTTGGCAGTCACATTCCAGCCTTAGTAAAATTTGTTGAACTTGCTCTGGTACATCAACAGCAAGACAGTATTTCCTGGACAGCTTGAACCTTAAAATCTGAAGAATGACTACCTGGCCTCCTTAGTGCACCCCAGAGATGAGCTCGACATAGGGACAGTGACCTACATATGAACCCTTGGTTCCATACACATAATCTGAAGACAATGCACATGTATAATGGGAGTTCTGGGTGAACCATGTACCACCCGAGAGTTCAGTCACACACATACAGAGCGACAATACCACAAGGCACTGTGCAGCCATAACCTGTCACACATGAACCTTCTGTCTGCATGCACACAATCCAACGATCATACATGCACCAAGCGACAAGGTAGTGGAGACTTATTTAAGAGTACGTACCTCTCCAGAAGTACAAACAAGGTAAAAGTCCAGGGCAGTCTACGTTTCAAAGTAAATTGGGAGACACTGGTGCACAAGCACACACAGGTAACCCAGGGTCAACCCTCCCAGTGGCCAACGTCCTACCTGCGGGTGAGCAAATGCTGCTACCGACTCCAGAAGTGATCGCTGGCTAGAAGTCCAACAGAACTTCTCATGACAGAGCTTCCGAAGCCTCTTCTTCCCGAAGCAGGAAGAAGAGGCAAGACATGAAAAGGAGGAAGAGTAGGAATAGCTCAAAACCAAGGTGAAGAAGGCGAAAGATAATAAGTGCTTGTGCTTCTTCGTCTTACTCTCCTCCGGGAAGCAGCACCAGAGGAATATGGCCAGTACTTAATGCAGCAGCAGTATTCTCACAGGTACAATGATCGCTGCAAGAGACTTAACAGCATCGAGTTCCACAGAAATGTCAGCGGAAACAGGTTGCCCAGCATACCATATGAAACACCTCCCAGTACTCCAGTAATGCTGCCAACAAAGCAATGATAGGAGGTGGTGGACCATGTACTGTACTTAAGCCACCGTTTCACCTGGGGTGAGCTCAGCTCATGCCCCTGGGTCAGCAATGTAAGACAGCACAAGCTGGTCACCTATCCTCACAAGAGTATGCATGCATGCTCCACACCTTCCATTTCCCTACCAACTGTTGCATTCATAATATTAATAACAATTCCTATCTCTTTCTAGTATTTCATGTACAGAATAAACTTCTGCAGGTGTATCAAAAATTCATTTATTTCTCTGGAGCATATTTGTCTTGATTTAAATCTTGCCAACAAAAATCAACAGCTTTCCAATCAGTCAGCACTGTTATTGCCTAACTCTCCTTACTCAATTTCATGTTTTTCTGGATGAAAATACACATCCGATACTTTTGTATTCCTTTGCCTATGATGTCCAGTCCGTAATCTTTGATTCATTTTCCATCTGTTCTACTTATCTCGTTTGATTCTAGGCTCTTATAGTCAAACTTCCTGCTTTCAATTCATCTTTTGTATTTATAACCTGGGAGGTTAAAATTTTACTTTAAACCATTACTGTGTTTTGGCCTTGAAAGTAAAATTTTCATGTTTTAACACATGCTGTCGCAAATTTTCCCCCACGACTGGGAAGGTTCTAAGTCCCTGATGGCATGGGACTGGGATGGTCAGGCCTGAAGGGCGCTACCGGCAGACATAGAAGCGAAGGTCCATCAAGGTCAGGCAGGGTTTTACAATTTTATTTAAAAAATAGACTAATTAAATTTAACATACATTAACGCACAAGGACCACATAGTCAGGTATGAGACAAAATGCTGAAAGCTATACAAAACCCCATAAAACTCAAAAATACATGCCTCTAAGAGCTACAATTTTGCACAAAACTTATTTCCGAACAATCAGGCTACACTTCCAATGAACATTAACTATATCAGGCCCCGGATGGCAAAAATGTGAAGGGATTAATTTAGCATACTAAAGGAACCGGCTCTTGACTTTAAAACGAACAATTTGGCTGGGGAGGTGACGACGTGGAGAGTGCGTAGCTTACCTCAGAGCAATACCCTTGAGAAAGACACATATCGCCCCTCTGCATGCCTCGTCGTCACCTCAGTTCCCTTTCAAAATTCATACATAGGTTACTTTACTAAAGGAGGTACTCGAATTATATAAAAAAGAGCCTCTCCGACATTCCCAGCACAGACAATACAGGCAATTCGCCGGACACAAATAATAACCAAACGTGTTTACAGAAAAAAAGTGAACCAGGAACTCAGCCACCTGCTTATTACTCCCCCGCTGTGAAGGATTGTCGAGAAAAAACGGATCCAATTTTTTCACGACGTGCTTTGAACGTTTCTGATGTTTGAATCGTTTGCAGTTGACCTAACCAATGGCACCTAACCTAACCTAACCAAGGGTACCAGGGCCTTACCCTAATGCATGGCAGTGTAGTCGATTAGGTCGCATCCAAAAGAAACAAATATCAGAAATGTTCAAAGCACCCATTAATACTTAAAAAAAATTATATTTTCAAGTCCAAAATATGATAATGGTTTAAAAAAATGTTACCACTGGGGATTCTTGACACCATCGCATGTCCAGCAATATGGGCCAATCCTAAATTGTGCTTATCCAATTGTGAGGTAGAACCACGGATAATTCAACAGCTATAGGCCTCGTCAGTTCTTCATTGACCGGTTTATTAATTCATGCTTATTAAAACTGGCGTCACAACACCTAGGTTACTAATGCTGCAGATTACCATCACAGCCCTCTAAGCAATTTACATTTCTAATTCTAAAATGGGTGCCGTGTTTAGCACCAGCCCCTTGGGGATAAATGTAAAAACATAAACTAAAGAGTTCAGGACGATTAGGCCGTATTATTCGACCGTGAGTGAACCTGTTGGGCCATCGCAAATTTAGGCTGTAAGACATGGCAGGAGCTCCTTGGGACGCTGTTTTTGGCACTAGGTCCTTGGGGATCGAAGTATTTTACACACCCATTTCGGCTGTCTGCCAGTTCGGATGTTATGGCCTAAATGAATCGCGGCCGAAATGACCAGGACAAATTATCAAGACATAAATTAACGAGGGTAAATACCATGAACATCGACAAAAGACAAAACGTAAAAATAATAAACAAAAAGCAGAAAATATTCCCGGATTCCATTGGCGGCAGAAATCAATATGCCACAGGCCTATTAGCCTGCAGTTTTACCAAGAGAGAGAGAGACTTAGGCTACCGTACTTTAATTTAAAATACCACCACCGAAAATATTAGGTAGGCCTACTCAACTATATTCAGAGCTGAGGAATGTGAATCTGGATGTCAAGAATATGTTACAAGATGGATTTAGAATGAGACAAAACAGGCCTAAGCCTAACATACCCTACGTCGTTTGGTACAGGTTATGGGCATACTTCGGCAAGACCCGAAGTAACCTAGAATAGTGTATTAGCCTCAAAAAAGTAAAATGGGCAAAATTAAATTATACCTAAAAAATCACCAATATTCGCGCGGTAACGAACACCAGGTCTACCAAGTTAGGCCACACAAGCCTAGGCCTACGCCGAAGGAAACAAAAATAAAAATGTCTGCTTTCAACTCACTCTTGGATATTAATATACGACGTTCGCCGAGGAGCGAATATTAGTCCACAGGATGTGTATTTACGAGTCCTTCGGCAACGAAAGTCCTTGAGGGGGCGGTGGGCGTGACCGTTGGGCGGCCGGAATATAATTTTCCTTTAGGCCTAAGACGACGGTGTTAGCACGTGGCCAAGGAACGAAGAACTAAGCAAGTGGATAAATGGCCTAAACACCTTCTAAGCAAACACGAGGAGCCGCCAACGATGTTCTATTTCTAACCGCCGGGGGGGAAGGGGGAACTCTCTCTCTCTCTACCAATCGAATCCTCTTTCTTACCTAGGAAGAAGGAAGAAGCATCATCGTCATCCTTCTTCTACTCCCGAAGGGAATTCCTCTCTTAAATTCCTTCTTTCTGGGCCGTCTCGGTCTCTTTCTCTTCTCTCTCCTCCGTTCTCACTCTCTCTCTCCTCCGCTCTCTCTCTCTAATATTCTTTCTTACCTAGGAAGGAGAAGGAAGTATCATCATCCTCCTCCTACTACCGATAATCTTCCTCCTAATTCCTGTCCCGTCTCGGTATTTATATTTATCTTTCTCTTATCTCTCTCTCCTCCGCTCTCTCGAGATTCCTTTCTCACCTAGGAAGAAGAAGGAAGAAGCATCATCATCATCATCCTCCAACCGAATATCTTCCTAATTCCTTCTTCCTGGCCCGTCTCGGTCCTCTATATCTCTCTTTCTCTTTGTGGAGAAAGGAACGTCCTCACAATCTCTCTCTTTTTCTTACCTAGGAAGAAGAAAGAAGCATCATCATCCCTCCTCCTCCCGTAAATCTTCCTCCTAATTCCTTCTTCTTCCTAATTCCTCCTTCCTGGCCCGTCTCGTTCTCTCTCTCTCTCTCTCTTCTCCTCCCTCCTCCACACATGTCCATTTCATACCGCGAGCCCAGAATAGAAGACATTCCTACGCAACGTGTATGAAAACTAGAACGCATTTACTACTCTTAGGTTTTCTCTAGTTATTTTCCACTCTTTCTCTCCCTCTTTCGCTCTCTATCTCTCTCTCTCTCTCTCTCTCTCTTTTTCTCCCTCGCGAGGCGGACCGAAATAATATACACCCCGCGATGGCATCACCAGAGAAATCAGCTGTTCGGAAGTACACAACAAATGGTGGCGGCCAATCAGAACCGTCCACTCGAATTGCCGCTCTCTGATTGGTCGAGGTTGACACAATTTCCTGCATGTTTCAAAGTAACGGATTGTCCACTTGCTATATAAACTGCGATTCGGACGCGTGTTAATTAAATTAATAAACAAATTTGACGTTTTAATATATATTATTTTTCCATTCGGATTTCTGCTGCGTGATTGGTCGAGGTTGACACAATTTCCTGCATGTTTCAAAGTAACGGATTGTCTACTTGCTATATAAACTGCGATTCGGACGCGTATTAATCAAATTACTCAACAATTTTTACATATTAATATATTTTTCCATTCGAATTGCTGCTACGCGATTGGTCGAGGTTGACACAATTTCCTGCATGTTTCAAACTAACGGATTGTCTCTCCTTAACTTGCTATATAAACAATCAAAGAATTCGGCATTTTAATATGTTATTTTCGACTCGAATTGCTGCTATGTGATTGGTCGAGGTTGATACAATTGCTATATAAACTGTGATTCGCACGCGCATTAATCAAATAAATCAATAAATTTTACATATTAAAATAAATATTTCACAACGTTTTAATAATGAACTGTGAATGCTACTAAACAATACAGGAAATGTTAATTGTCAAGGATTAACTACTGATTCATTCTTCCAAACATAATTGATCCACTCAACGGAAAAATTCAAATTCTCCTGGCAAAATTCAACTTCATACACTTCATATTTGATTTTGTCATTTATTGGATATGTTCGCTAATGGCAGCTATTTGGCAAGGACCTTCAGACTCAATGACCCAATCGTTTTGATTGTTAGAATACGAAAACACTATTTTGAATAAAGACGTAGAACGGACACTTTCTCACTAAGCAAAATAATACTGTTCTCAACAATTAAAAGAAATATAGGGTATTAATATTTCTGCGGCCATTCCATGATATGTAACCATCCATTGTATCCAGCATTAATCAAATACAAATACACATTATATATATATATATATATATATATATATATATATATATATATATATATATATATATATATATATATATATATATATATATATATAATGTAGAATGTGCTTTGTTTATAAACGTTTTGAAATGCCCAAGGTGTTTCATTAAATGAACATTTCTAAATATGAAAATATCTCACTAAAACTTACTGCATTAGAGCTGAACCGTAAGTCCCAGAATCTTACGTAAAGTTTCACTGTACTGTATATCTAAAATTCCTCTGGTGATTTAGCATTGCTTAACGTGGATTAACAGGCGAAATTCAACGTCGACACTAGACCAACACTATGTAGCACGAGTGTTTACACACGAGAACGGCATCTACGCATGTTGTCTTTGCATTCCCAAAGGTGTAACTGCGACTGTTGAGACAACTGCTTTATATGTTTAAATTTAATTTATACATTTGAATAATCATCAAAACAAAATTTAAGTACCGTATTTGACGTCATTAAAAAAATCGAAATACAAACCGGGGTCTTACTTGCGAACTTGAGGTATCTGGTAGACTAGTGTTTGCCTAAATACCCTTGACTACCAGTACCTGTACCCTACAAAACTCCACCGTATCGAAATATTACCAATATTTACAAAATATAACCGTCTTTATCACTACTACTATTACGTAATATTGCTGCAAAATCCCTCATAGCTGGCATACCTTCGACTTGAGTTACCATTTAATTGAATTGCCCTTGCTTGAAAGAAACCTTCACAAGAAAGCCATGGATTTATCCTGAACTGTCATTCCTTTATACATTTTCAGTAAATGCCTATTTTTTCAGTTTTATTATAAAGTAATTCCTAACGCCTTGAACATTATCCTGCACTCACCTAAACTAAGTAGGTAGTGTGAAAAGTGCTAAGATACATATACAACCATTTTATTGTACTGTACCTGTTAGGCTAAACACACACACACATACGCTGTTACAAAAGACGGTAGGCACAAACAAACTACCTACAGTAAAGCAAATTCCACTCAATGTCCGTCTGCTCAACCCACTCTCTCTCTCTCTCTCTCTCTCTCCCCAAAGGAAATCCGTAAAGAATTCGGCGGTTCTCTCTTGCAATTAAGAGCATGGTTTAACAAACTTTAACGTATTACGGTGTATGTACTAGTAAGTAGTACGTACGCAATGCAGACTACGGTGTATGTACTAGTAAGTAGTACGTACGCAATGCAGACTGAAAAATATATGCATGTAATACTACATTACGTATCAAGTACATTACTGGACTGCATTAAATAAATGTTAATGAAAAACTGCACCAGTGAGGTGGGTGGGTGGGTCAAGGTATACCTATTGATTGTTTCATGTGATTCATGCATTCCCCCCTATTGGGGTAGGCAGTCAGTGCACCTCCCACAATGCACTGTAAACATTACTTAAGGTTCTTTGCAGCATTCCCTAGCCACAGCCCCTTTTATTCCTTTTACTGTACCTCCATTCATATTCTCTCTTTCATCTTGTTATCCACCCTTTCTTAACACTTTTCTACAGTGCAACTGTGAGGTTTTCCTCCTGTAACCTGTTACACTTTCAAGCCCTTCTACTCTCAATTTCCCTTTCAGGACTGAATGACTTCATAGGTCCCAGTGCTTGGCCTTTGGCCTAAATTCTATATTCCATTCCATTCTATACATTCCACACAGGTTACCACAAGGTCCAGGGTTAGCGTAGGCTAGACTTACACACTGACTTTACATAACAAAAACACAATACTGAATGCCACAGCCCACTACATGAAATAATACCGTACTGGAAAGATGTAAGCAATACGGCGAGAGTATTCTTAACGGAGAAATTTTCAACAGCAGTGTGCTATATTCAAAACAGTAAGAGATGAGCATCTGAACTCTGATCATCATTGGTGATGGAGGTAGTGTGTTTGTGAAGCATGGAGAGAAAGACCTGGTACCAGAGTCTTCATGTGGGTCACTCATTGATCGTTGAGTTGCCAAGATCCTCCAAGCTGGGTGTCAACTGCCATTTCTGGTAATGGAGTCCACTCCTCCCTCTCCTCACAACCTTCCACTTCTACTCCAAAGACTCAGAAAGTGAAGTTGTAGGAAATGGTGGTAGTTATAGGACTTCCTTGGGTTCTATACTCACCTCGATGTAATCCCAAAGGCTTGTATCCATCTATTGACCTCAGCCATTTGATACGTTCCTGCAACAGTCACCATTTAGGCATCTACTGACTTAAAGAAAAGACATATTTTCAAGTCCTTATAAAATAAATCTAAAGAAAGTACTGATCTGTACGTTGTCTGGTGGGGTAGAGTTTTCAGTTCCAAATCCTCTCTCTCTTTCGGCCTGGCTACAGCTCCTTAACTTTTTACTTGTGCACAAGCCAATGCCGCAGTTGGGCTCACTGCCTGGGCAACAATATCTTGGGTCTTACTACAGGCATATCTACAGTATCATAAACACTGGCTTACCTTGTGACAGACATCAACATAATGTTTGCAGTGGCCCAACATATGGAAGAAAAGGTACAGAGATTGTGATTAGTAATCATTAATTTTGTCACTCCAGTAATTCCTCATGATTCACTTGATCTCCTTAGAAAATTCATCCCCCAAGCCGCTTCCAGATCAGATCTTTCCAGTGCATTTGAATGGCTCGTGGTATCCAGCCCCGCAACCTGACACCAGTAGTGGTAGCAAGATGTCAAGAGTCTCAGATTAGGAGTCCCCCTGGCCATTCTGCACTGAGAAATCCTCCTCTTCTCAGGCTCATCTAAATTTGTTTGCTTACAGAAACAGAAAGAATCCCTCCATTGAAAGAATCCCTCCATTGCTTACAGAAACAGAAAGAATCCCTCCATTTCTAAACTGAAAAGACAAAAACTTAGAAGAATAGGGCAGTCCATACTTTTGTCTAAATATTGTACAAAACCTACAAATATATAATTTTGCATCAGAAGTACATAATGTGAATTAGTTCTACGAATGCAAGTCCCAATTTATCATGAGAGAAACTAACAACTACATGAAAGGCCTTCTTATGCTGCATTAGTTTGCTTCTCTAAAAGGAAAAGATACCTTCATTCTTGAAATAACAGTAGACTGTAGGGTGCAAATTTTATTCAAGATAATTATTCAACATTAATAATTACCTTAACAGTATAAAAACATCACATTACCTAAGCATAACACAGTACAAGTGTACATAGATTTCTTATGCAGTACTTTGAAACCTGACCAACATATCACAATATTTCATATCACAAGAATCTTGTAAAATTCTATGAATCTGAACAAGAATATTTTTTCAAGAGCTTTACAGGTACATACTGAGAAAACCAATACAGTATTGTCTAATTTACATGAATGATAAAAATTACTTGTAATCATACCTTTAGTCATTCTGAGTATAGTAGGCACTCCCATGATATTTGTACTATCATTGCCTTTGTAAACTTTCAAACTAGAAAATTTTGATTTTGATGTGTGTGTGTGTACTTGTATTTATATGAACAATTTTAAAACAATATTAGTATCTGATATTTGTTAATAATAAAATACATATCCATTTTACCATTTCCTCTCCTTCTTCAGAGAAATACAGAATTGAAAAAAAAAGGTGCTTCACTGCAAAGAAATTACTTTTTGAAAGCTGAACCAGAAACTGAAATTGAAAATACTTTCGGACAAGCTTAGGTTCTAATTAAAAATTCTTTTCAGGTGTAACAAATCTTTAAAACAAACCAATTAACCATAATTAACCTTTACTCAACGTAAGAAGATAGAAAATGCAAGAAGTCCAATTCCTGTAGACAATGAACAGCAGAAATAACAATGTCAGATCTCTTGGTAGCTTCTAAAATAATGAATACGTACTACCAAAGAGGTAACCCCAAACTTGAGGCATCGAAACATACTTCCAGGTGCTAAACGGCAGATGGATGAAGTCATAAAGATGATGATGAATAACTAAAATCCTTTGACCTGTAGTACATGACTTACCACAATGATCAGATTCAATGCAAAACACCCATATGTATAAAATGTGCCACATGGTAAGAAAAAATGTGCTGAAGAAACTAGCCTAGGCCAAAAGCCAGCTCAAAGAATAGCAAGGAAAAAGGGGGTACTCGAACCTCAACAACGTTAATTCTGAGCTGTGTGAAGGCCTCTTGAGAAATACCTAACTACACCTGATCATGAAGCTACTGAAACTAAGATGAAAATCCTCTTAAGAAAGTCCAATTCCGGTGAGTCAAGAGAAGGAACTTCAAGAGGAGTGTAGGAGGAGCCAGTAAGAGCCAGGATGTCTAAAAATGAGCCCTTACTAGAAGTAAACTTTCAGCCAAGAATTCCTGCATAAATGGGAATCCCCACCACAAACTAACAGGTGATATGAGAGGTTCTGTTGGGTATGGAACCAACGGAAATGCTTAGAAGGGGTGAGGGCAATCAGGAACAGTCTTGGGGTGTAAAAAACCAAAAGAATGAGTCCTACACAATACAAGAACCTGACAAGTGAGGCCAAGTTGACCACCATCAAGAAGTAACTCAGACTCATGGAAGTCCAAGGAACTGCAAGAGCCAAAATGTGAAAAGACATGGAAAGTTTTGTTGCTGATAGAAGCTAGTTTCCTTCAGAGGTGAAGACACATTATAATACAGCATAAGCAACCCCATCAACTCCAAAGATACTAACAATTAATTGTAGGGGGGAGCGAAGGCAACACATCCACCCAATATCTCATACAACATAAGTCTAAAATTCTTCAACATGAACAACAGGCTTACGAATAACCATCGGCCTCTGATCCTCAGTTATCTGGACTGAACAGGTGCAGGGCAGCCTTTTAAATACAAGGAAAAGGGGCAGGAAATAATGCAACAGGTATAATACTCGACCTCCCGATTTTGTGGTGGAGGGGAGAAAGTCCTCCACCAACTCTTTCTTTTCCTCTTCCAGTCTGCGTCGTTGCACCTATGCTCAAGACTATCTTAGTCATCTGGGACCAACAACTTTCATCAAGTATCTTCTATTTTCTGAAAATGCACCACTTGGAGTAGGGAGAAAGATGAACTATATGAATACTGTAGAAGGTCTAAACTTGCTGCAGATCTTACTTTCAAAGCCTGGGCAAATATACTTCATAAACAAAAACAACTTAACATTCACAAAAATATGTGAGGAATTACCCAAAGTGGTGCCACTGAGAAGATTAAGCAACCAGCACACCCTTCTAAAGACATTAATAGTCATAACAAAAATTAAGCGTAATAAAGCTAACTAAATAGCCATAAGTAAGTCTACGTAAAGTATGGTAAATCACTTCCTAGCATCAAGCTTAACATCATTCACACCTAACTTATAGAATATTCATTACATCATACACACATGGCTGGATATTTAAAAGAATATCAAACTTCCTATCACCGACTCCTATCCAAACACTGTGAAAAAAAAAAAATTTAAACTTTAACAATAGAAGCATGATGAAAAATGTTAAGCTCTGGGAACTACACTTGTCCATATACCTGACAAAGATACATGAAGATGCAGTTAGTGGTGGGATCCAATGCTGGTGGGGTACTTTTTCATCAGAAATGAAAAGCTCTTTGTTAATGGACGCCTACTTTCTGGTTCACTGGTCAAGCAGCAAGCAATATATATTACGAAAATACGTGTATCCTTTTTCCTATGGACATTTACCATAGGAATAAATAAAAAATCACCACAAAACTTAAGAAATGAAGACCCTTACACTATAAAAGTGTGAAAGGTCAAGCGCCTATAACTTATGCAACTCCACCCTACTCCAAACATCAAAAGTAGATGAGAAATCAAGGCCCAACATAGAGTGAAACATATTAAAGTCTTACAATATTTTTTTTACTAAAATACTAACATATATATAGACTATTTCCTCAAAAATTAAAATCATTATTATCATTACCTAATAAGGATAAACAGTATACAAAACCAACAATAACTTTCTAAAATGTTAGAGAAAAATCCTAAAATTCCAGTGCAGCATATGTGAGAACTTTGTGAAGCAACGTAAATAATTCTTGTCACAGACAAGAATAACATGAAATTGAAACATCCATTTTACAAATGACTTTTAGCTCGAAATTTCCCCGACCTATCACCTTTTATACTAAAAAACAGCTTTAGTATAGATACATGTGTAGGATATATGTAAAGAAGCATAATGAACCTAATAAAAAAATAAACTAAAAAGCAGAGTAAATAAAACCAAGAGTACTATACTAAAGCTAAGTTTATATACCTCATGAATGGCAACAAAAATTGTTAGAGATTGAAGATAATTAATCATACCATTGAGGTTGATGAATGAATCTTATGTATTCAGGGTTAAGTACAGTACTGTTCCGTCAATGACGAGGAGGGGAATGTGTGATTTTCATAGGCTGAGTAAGTGCTTCTTCACTGGGCTTAATCATTCTTGAGAGTCAAACATTACAGCATGAAATACGCCAGCACGGCGTCTACAATTACCATGGCAAGGGGCAGGTAATATTTAAATGCACTTTATTACCAGTCACTAACTGGATTTAAACTCTGTTTCATAATACATATCACTGATAAAGTCTGGTTAATCTATTAACAATGACTGCTTGTTTACAAAACTATAAACAAAAGTTCAGTATACATTTAACGAGAGTGCTTAATTTCCATACTAAACTTTTCTTGGCAACATTTTCACAATCAAAATTACGTGCTAAAACACCGAACTTCCTAACTGTGTTTGAAATTAAGTCTATTTAACAGACTGATGGACAACAGTACTCTATTCATTACCAAATGTACAATCAAAATATTTGTTGATAAGGCAAATGGAGCACTGAATATACCTACAGTAATCCCTCAATACTTACACTTTCCCTATGTACCAAACTGCACTAAATGGCACCAGTACAAATCAAAGCCTATAGGTTAAAATGGTGGTGTTGAGTAAAGATGTCTGGCTAGCCAAGGTTACACCAGGATTTTTGGGTAACCCAGAGGCAGCACAGTCTAGGCTAGCCTAGTCACTATTTCCTTTAGAGCAGTTTAATCATATGTGTACCCTCCTTGGATGTAATGTATTACTGCAAATATCTGAGTGGTTACTAAATATAGTACATTCAGAACGAGAATTTATCATGCTACCATACAGCGATTAGCAAAGGTGCACGGCAATGTTCAAGAACTAAAATTATATTTAAATTGCATTTTACACCCATTCAAGATGCCACCTGAATGAAGGCACTGCTATAAATAAGAGATCTTCTTTAATCATTTTCCTCAAATGTACAAGCTATGAAAAATCACTTTTGATCAGAATTTTGTTAACAGTCCTTAAAACTAACAATTTTAGAAAATATATTTTGTCCGAGAACGAAAAAACTTAACTTATTAATACACTTACAACTTAAACTGTAGTACCATTCCATCTATCATGAAGCATTTCCCAGACAAACCCGCTTGCAACTTCTTGTTGCTGGTGGCAAACAAATCATCAATATACTCCAAGGGCAGAACTTGATCTTTCATGCTGAACAAACCTAGAAATGATACTCATTTTGTTGTTCCTCTGCCCACATGAAAATCTCTGTGGTCAGGTGACTTAAGCCTTCTGACTTTGGACCAACTTCTTGTCTTAAAAAACCGAATGATGTACTGTCAGACAATATTCCTATCATCGAACCGAACACATGCTGCTTGAAAAGTTTCATGGCCAAAGAACTCCTATTTGATTCTAAATCATTTTTTTGAAAGCTGTTGAGCTGTTGTGGAGGTACCTGAAAAGAAGGGAACCTCTGCAGCAGGAGAGAGCAGTTCTAACTGTCCTTCTCTGCGACACAAATTGGGAAATTTTCTGGCTGGTTGGACTCTCTGAAGCTAAGCTATTCATGCCTTTTGAATAACAGCAGCTCAGGTCTTTATGAGATGAGTATTCATTATTATTATAATAGTTTAACCAGACTACTGAGCTTAACTATCAGCTCTCATAGGGCTAGCTGAAATATAAGATGAGAAGTAAAGTATTTTGTAGAAAAGCCACCCAGGTCCTTAGAAAGGAGTCTCAATAATTGCAAAGGTAAGCAGCTTTGACTAACTGGGAAAAGGAGTGGTTTTGTCCTTCTTAAGTTGAGCCACTCAGCATTTTAGTATCTTGAGTGCCCCACAAAATGCACTTATGCAAGCACTTCTGATTGCACTGACTATCAGGGGTAGAAGATCACTCTCTTTTCTGTTCTGGTGATGATACACCCAGGCTCAAAAATACCAAAGCAAAATAAGCCTCAGTAGTCAACTGTTCCCAATGTTAGCGCATTTAATCCCGCTGTTTAAAAATATATCATGTTCTACCTGAATTTGTTCATGAAATTGCCACAAACTAAAAGCACACTGAAAGATTAAGAAAGTTTATCAAACGAATGATGAAAGTCACATGAAAAAGAATGGAAAAGCACAGATAAGTCTACCTTGACAAAACTCTCAACAGTCTGGGGAAAGGCGTCTGCATAAAAACAGGCAAATAAAGTAGTTGGGTTGACAGTTGCGACTAGCCAAACCTTGAAGCCACGCTCTTCTTCCTTCAGAAAAGGTTTGCCATGGAAATGTTTCATGACGAACACAATGGCGATATGAGTTACGGGCTTATGGGTATGTGATTAAATACAAATAAAGCAGTATGTCAAATATTCAAACCAGTGTTTCACTGTGAAACAGTTACCATCACATTTTGTGCATGCTTAACAAAAGGTAAAATAAAATTGTATCACTGAAATGCACTGTCTCAATAAAACCTATGTACAGTGTAAAATTCACTGAGGATTCTAAAAGATTAAAATCTTTACACTACAAGAGTATTTAAGCTTATCAAATAATGGAGTATCCATCAATGCTTATACAGTTTGTGTGAAATTTTAATATTCCATACTACAATAATGAATATTACTTAACAATAATTATCTGAAAATGAACATCATAATGTTTTTAAACAATCATACACATAAATTATCTTACTAGTGAATATCACAAAATTACATATAAGCAGTCGACCACTGGTACTTGTACGAGACAGTTTTGTCTTCTGCGTAAAATTGTTTAATTGCACAAAAACCTAGTAAACTTCCCGTGCCACTTATCCCATAAAAGCAGCATGAATAATACAGTCACTTATACTTTATTGACTATAATATGCACATGTATAACATGTCCCCAAAAAGCACGCACAAAAACAATCGAGCCCATACAAATACCAGAGATCTACTGTAGGTGTATACAATGTATAATGGGAAAGAATACATACCACCAGCATCAATTATTTTATAAGCTGTACATTTTTTGCTATGATATCTTACTTTCAGTTCCATTTTCTCTATGCATATATTTTTTTGAGTTTCCATACAGCTCCTGCCAATATTTAAGTTGGACAAACCATTCTGATGATGGCTGTCAAAGCAATACTATAGTTTAAAATTCAAGCCAAAACAATGGAGTGTTAAAAACACCCTGAACGGGTGAATCATAATTAAACTGCAAAGGTAAGACCTGGGAAAGTTTCTCAAGCCTTTCCTCTTAACTGACAAATTTAGAAGTAGCGGAGAAATAGTATTTCCTCCATAGTAATCTACAGCGGAATTTCATCGTCAAAGTTGTTCATGTGAAGCTAGAACTGTGGTTTTACTTTTATGACAGCTTTCTTAGGAACACTACTTTCTCCAAAGGCAAACTGGAGCAGCAAAGACTATAACAATACCCCCGCTGGGTTTGAAGTGCCTTTTTGAAAGACAAAACAGCATATCTTACCTCTACAAATAATTCAATAATATTGGCAACATCTAATTTCATGCATATTAGTTCATATAGCCACTGCACAATCAAAGGACATAGCTTTTATCTTTCAAAACTGAATTAAAAGTACATCACATACTGGTATTTTTTAGGTTTATGTATTCCATGTAAAATATCCCTTAAGTCATGCTTAAGTAAATCGTCTGATTGATGAGCAAGCGGTATCTGGGAGAATGTAAGCGAGGAGCTTCTTGGATCTTTGATAGTTTTTTCAAGTAAAAAAGGAAACAAACTCTGCTATTTAATAAACAAAACCTCCCACCAACACCAGCAAGCTTATTACATACAAAACCCAGTCCCCACAGTTTTATTTTCAACTGGGCCAGACATGTTGGGCCGTTCTGTATTCTGAGTGAGGGACTGTTACCGAACAGACGAACCAGTTGTGGTAGTCTGAGAACTCAACTGTATAATGCATCTAAGCCAAAATCCCGAGCCCACTACACCTATCCTGCGTTCACAAGAAAACCCTATCAAACGTGGGACTCATTTCACAGTACAGTACAGTAATTGCATCAAAAACCCACACCAGTATGAGTCAAGTATGCCTTATGAGATCAAACTGAGGATGACAGTTAGGTGCAGTGGCTATACAACTACATTTCTACCATTATATAATCCCTGTCTAATTCCTAATAACTCCAAGAAAATTAGATACGCGACATCCAAACTAAGCTACTTCACTAAAATGTAAGGAACAAATATTTCAGGTACTGTAGATCACCTGTCAAGACCTTACATTATGCTAAAAAAACCCAAAAAATTAAGGTGGAGAACAGGTAAGCAAATGAATACTGAGTTTTAGAATTCGTCGTGGAAGCTCCGTGCTGCATCGATCATTTTGCTGACGATGAATATTTCCTTCTTGGCTAAAACCTCTTTCAAGGTTAGAACAGCATCCAGATTGGAGTCCGCAGCGCCGAACAGAGACACTGCTTCTTTTTCGGCGTGGTGGATGTTTCGGGATCGATGTAGCGCTGAGGTTGAGTGAGAGACAAGAGCTATGAGCTTAAAATACAGTAGGTGCGTCCTGAAATTTCCTCCTCCCTAATTTTAAAGCATTTTCTTTCAAGATGAAGCCCTTGAAGTTGTCACTTCCACTCAGAACAATGCAAAATGTGCTTAAGTAATAAACAACAGCAATAACCAAGTTGAATGGCTGGAAATATCACTGATTTTGACAGAGCATAGAATTATTTAGATTTCAACCTTCATTACTGTTTTAAATAGAGAGCACAATAGATGATGTGTGATGATAAAAATTATGTATTCAGTTAAAGCTTTACTCAGCAGTATGAACAAACATCTTTCCTACTGATAAAAATTAGGGTGCTGAACTATTAAGCTAGAACTAACAGCAGTAGACTTCTCAAGAAAACAACTCTTTTTCAAACCTAACTTATATTTATTTCGTTTTGCCAGTCACTCATGCTGTGTGGTAAGCTCTTGATAACTGGAGGAAGGCAATCATGTATAAGTTATGGGTTTCTAGTAAAAAAATTTTACTGTCTATTGTAATTTAGATACAGTATATTTACTAAAAACAACCTTCTGTTTGTTATCAATCATAGAGTGGAGTGGCTACGGTCATGGTTCTGGCTGCTAGGACAGGAGTGTCAAGAGGTGACTAATGAAGCACCCTTGCCAAGATTGGTTTGTTAATCCTGAGCAACAAAGTAAATAACTACAGCGAAAAGTACGGGAAGACATACACCCTAATCAATACACACCTACCAGGCAACTAACCCTAAAACATAATAAGCAAATCTAGTTAGTAGTAATGAATCAAGTGTAAACTGTCAAGAATATATTAACTAGCCTGCCATTTGCTAACTATCATCTACGAGGGAAGACCATCTATTTCATATCGTAACCTACCATCTTTAAAAAACCTCACTAACCAACTCATCATCATGTTTGCAGGACACATTACAATCACACGGAAAATGAGTAAAAAGAGAAATACGTAAACCAAATTCCTGAAAAAAAGATTGTAAGTACCTAAAATATCTGTAAATTGTACAAGAATATTTAACTGTCTTGTCAATGCATGAATAATGACCTATAACTGCTTAAGACCTGAAGATCCACCAATGCATGCAAAGTACTACTGGCTGATACATCTAGGATGATTTTGTAGCACGTGAAAGGACTAATTATGGGTGCCCAATTGACAAGAAGAAGTTGTGCAGGTCTCTACAGGCTGCCCCCCACCCCCACACCACATTCTAAAGTGAATTAATAGATGGGGCATGCACCCTGCTACTTCTGATCTTCTTCGATCCGAGACAAAAGCAGTCTTTGAGGAAATTCGAAGACCGCGAAAAAAGGCGTATAAGAGTGATGGGGCTGTGACAATAAAGTGGGCCTTCAGAACCCAGCTAACTGAAAATAAAATCTGTCTGGTCATGCAATTCATCTTTATCCAAAATAGACATCCTTTTCTTATCCTGATATTTTTATTTCTTAGTGCAGTAATACTGTATACAGGCGGTTGCCGGTTATTGGCGGGGGTTCCGTTTCCGAGGGTGTGATGATAACCGAAAATTGCAGCTAACCGAAAATCGGCGATTTTGGCACTTTTTTGGTGATTTTCAGGGGTCATCAGCGCCGAAAAGCGCCAATTTTCGGTTATCGGCGCCTCTGT
The DNA here is from genome assembly GCF_040412425.1 of Macrobrachium rosenbergii. NCBI lineage: Eukaryota > Metazoa > Arthropoda > Malacostraca > Decapoda > Palaemonidae > Macrobrachium > Macrobrachium rosenbergii. The sequence goes on from NC_089771.1 coordinate 33,253,679, forward strand.
TAGGTATGTATCGGCACCAATACCCAATTATCGGCACTGATAAGCAGGAATTGGCGATTTTCGGCGCCGAAAATTGCAGATTTTCGTCGTTAGACAAGCGCCATAAAACCGGATCGCTGTTAACCAAGCCCCCCGTTAACCGGGGACTGCCTGTACTGAATAAATTAAAATGCAATTCATGAGTTATACTTACAAGGAGTTCATGTCGTTCTAATTTTCCATTTTTGTCCTCGTCAGCAACTCTGAATTCATCAAGTCTTTCCAACCTGAACTGCTCTTCTGTCATGTCGTCAGGAACTTCATTCAAATCAGGATCACTGAATTCACTTTCACTCAGCACTCCATTTTCATCAAGGTCTGCAGATAGAGGAAGTTTCAGAAAAAGATTTAGCTAATAACAAAAATACATCTTGCATAGTCTACACAGTATATAACACATTTTTCACAACATGGCTTGATTTAATATATAACATCTTTTTCACAAGGTAGTCATTTAAGATTAAAATACGTCAGAACAATCACTGCAAATAATATACTTTGCACTTTACCTTACAGTAATATCTCATATACATTTAAAGTACAGTACATTTATAGTACATTATACAAATAAAATACAGCCTGTCAATATCTGTTTAAGCAACAATTCAGAATTATCAGACAAAAATCAATATACCAAACGGATTTATACACTAATGATTACACTCTATTTTATCTGCAAAAACTGAAATATCAAAACAAAATTTTTGGTAACAAAACATCAACCCAGAAATTAGAGCAGTTCAAAGTCTGCTCACTGCCCTGAGACAAAACTTTGAATTACAAACCTATAACTTATAGTACCATTTCAACTATCACATGTGTTCCCGAGAAACCTCTTTCAAAGGAAGAAGAGTGCCTGACCCCGACGTGTGAGCAGTTGCGACATAAAGCCCAATAGGTCTCAGTTAACAATCCAGCTCATTTTTTCTGTGTGCCTAAGCTTGTTCCTCATATGACAAACTTTTATCTAGGAGTGTTTTATCCCTGTAGTTCACGCAATACATAATAAATTCTTCTCATAATCTTGTGATATTTGACCTCAATATTAAGCTCTAGTTTAATGAGAATGATGTCTTCCTTTTGGTTGGAGCACCAGAGAAATATAATTGCGATTTCCTTCCTAGGATACTGTCATCAGGTTTCTTCAATATTTAGAGGTACCTTTTCATGGTATGATTATTTTTTGTGATAAAAGGGTCATGAAAAAAGTAGGCTAGTTGGTTTAGCATGTTGTTAGAATTCAGCTGGTTATATTACCTTTTAGGCTATATTGGATAGTCTCAGACATAGTGTGCTGATTCTATCTTATAGTTACATCGCTACTTTATCTGTTATAATTTGTGTTATAGAAGCATTTTCCTTTTATATTGAATGCTTGTATGAGCTAAATTTACTCAGTATCAAATTCTGAGGCTAGTTTTGTTTTTTGTTTAGCTATTTATATATCCAATACTGAGTTTAAGGTAAAAAAACTTCCCAGCATCAAACCAAAAACAAAAAAACATCAAAATTCCCAACAAATCACTAAGAATGGAAGATGCAGTTCGAACCAAAAACACATATAACAGTTCCTTTGTGAAAACATGAAAAAGTATAAACAAGATGAAAGAGTTACTAAGAAGAGGATGAAAAACACCTAAAATCTGGCATTCTGTGGAAAGTGAAACCGGCCTATATTATTTGATTTGTGATGAAACAAACTATATCATATCTTTGTGTAGGATCATGTGACCAATACTTACCCAATCTGCCAATGGTTTCCTCAACAATGTTCAAGATTGTTGCGTGAGATGACTCAGGGTGCCTGAAGGCTAAAAATTCGTCTATTGTCAGTTGTTCTGGGTTATCCCTCGCTGCTTCGGACCACGACGCCTTATCTCTCATTATTGTTTCTGTCGAGAAATAAATCTTACAAAAGTGTGGTAGGTTGAAAGCAGGTTTCAGTTCTACTGAGGCCATGCTCCTTTACTGTAAAATGTACTCAGAGATTCAAAAGGGTAATACAATATTATCCCTGATAATTTGTAGGTTATGTTCTAGAAAAGGACTCAAATATGGGGATTCACTGAATAACAAGAAACTTCACTGCTTGTGAGTCACTAGGAGGGACCAATCTACTTTTTCAAGTTTTAACTACAGAATCAGCTCAATGGACCAACATTTATTTACTGGAACTGGTTATAGTGGTGGGTCAAGTTTTACCAACTGGGGAGGGTTTTACAGGCCATCACCTCCATCTTCCTAAATCTTCCATCCCCTGCCATATTCATCCATGACATCTTTATGACGTGAAATTCCTTGGTTAATATCAGCAACATCTTTAGTATATGGAAAATATTCAACTCTGCTTATCAGGTGATCCCCTACCCTTCAGCAACACCTATGGAGGTTCATTCAATCAATATTTTCCTTGCTTTCATCAGTCTTTGTACCTGGTCTATTCTGTCACCAAGGGATTCCATAATAAAAACTCGAAAGAACGCTTACCTTTTAATTCGCGTGGCATTCCTTTGTGGTTCTCTTTATGTGTATTTATATATTCATCACTGTAGCCATGCTGTTTCAAAAAAAAGCGATGGTATTCATCCCATGACACCATTCCTAAAATTGTAAGGAAAACAATTGTCAACAGTCAAAATCCTCCTAAAAATATAAAAGTACAATACCTCTGCACCAAGTTTCAGATGGGTAAATTTTTTATGTAAACATGATCCCTTTTTGAAATGTGACTGAATGACTCAATTAGGTCCTGTCCTCAAATGACAGAGCAAAAAATTTACAATCTTCTACTGTTGTAAGAAACCAAGCACATCAATAAATGGAATTAACTGTAAGAAATTGGTGACTCTTTAAAACTATCATAACATCACAGTAATGCTATTTAAACTTCGTAATTTGCGTGCTGCACCAATATTTGAAAATCATCGTACAACAGCAGTTACATAATTTCTAGATCACAGTCTCTTACAGCACATTATATCATTCATCTACAAACCTGTACAAAAATAGGAAAACCTGTGCAACTTACCGTTTCTTGGATCGAGGTCAATGGCTGTGAACATGAAAAAATTTTCTTTTAAAGCTAAATTGAGATGTTCCTTGATCTTGGAGCTAATCCATGTGGACAATTCTGTTAGTTCCAAGAGGCCATCCCCATTTGTGTCAGCTCTGTAAAAGTAAGGAGACTTATAAAGAACCTTATCCACTATTCTGTATTATCTGTACAGATTACATGTACTTTTTAGTGTACGATTCTGTGAAAAATACACAAAAATGATGCAATGTTATTTTCCGGAAAATGCATAAAAAATAATTTAATTTAATTGTTAAAAAGCTTATTCTACTCGTGCCTAATATCCAATAGGTGTGGATCTGCTAAGAGGTGATAACCTTCAGCAAAAAAAAGTGAAGTACGTAGTGATTAACACAGGGATGGACCTCCACCCAACAATGGGAGTCCTTGGTATCAAACTCTTTATCATTCACATTCTACTCCTGACTACTGATTTTTACGATGATTTGCATTTTCCTATACATGTATATATAACTTTTGCTATCACAACTGACCTCTGGTCCTCTTTTTCTGCTAAGAGCTACCAGATTTGCTGAACAGCAGCACTAATATGCAGTAAATGTGCCTAGCTGTCAAACTCCTCAGTTCCAGAGGTCTTTTATTCCTCACACTGTTAGACTGTGGGACAGTTTCCCTGAGGATGTTATTAAATTACAACCTCAAAAGTTCATGCAATGATGCAACACACTGCTATCGTAAAACAATTCTCCTTGTACTTTTAATAATTTATTTACATTTTTATATATTTATTTATTAATTCATCTCTAAGAACTGATCTCTCCTTCCTGTATTTATCTTTTGTAATGTCTTGCAAATAAACACAATATCCTTTGGAAGCTTGAATTTTAAATCAATGGCCCCTGCATGCCTGTTCCATATAAACAGGGTTCCTCTCCTGAATAATAATAATATAAAAATCTGACCTTTTATAATAATCCAAACTCCAACCAACCCCACTTTTGTTCCTGATGTTGAGGGGGAAAAGTGATACTGCATACTAAGTGGGTGGGTACCACATCACCTCATTTGTCTACTGCTAATAAACTACCTTCTTACCGAACTTCTGTAACTCGACCAGCTGCAGAAGGTAATTCATACATCTGACAAAGGTCTGTATCCACAGAGGAACAACTGTCTATACAATGATTGATATCCTTAAACTGGAATCAAATATCATAACACAACTTACTTCCTAAATGCTTCTGTCAAAACCCTAATCTGTTCTACTATGTCCATGTCAATTCTGGGAACCCGAAGAGCTGCTTGAGCGTATTTTTCTGCCTCCTTCTTTACTAGTTCATGGTGTTTCGCTCGGACCCCTACGGCAGTCAGGTCGTAATGAGAGTGTACTGAAACAAAACAAATTGCTATTTAACTTACGTGAATGAAAAATACATGAATAGGTATATGGCTTCATCATCAATAAATATTAAGGTCTGCCATCCAAGTACTGTTTATTTTCCAAATCAAAGTTTGTCTTTATGATACAATTCTGGAAAAAATGTGCAAAGGTAATATTCAAAGAATTACAAATCTGTTTACAATGAATATCCCATTCTAAATTAACTAACCAATGAAACTGAGTTGGGATTGTCTACACATTTAGCTTCAATACATCAAGTCTTTCCCAGCTTAGTGATCAAAAACTTAAAAATACAAATCATTCTCTTACATCTATTGCAGCCAGATCAAATTCAAAAATGTATAGAACAATTCTCTGATTTGCATGTCAGTAACTACAAAATCATTTCAGGTACAGCATCCTAATCTGTAAGTGAATTTATTGTTCAAAAATAGTTTCCAGCAATACATAAGGCATCATTTTAACGAGAAATTAATTACTATGAAATAAAATAAGAAGAACAAAGATTTACATACAGGTATTTGATCTGAGGGGGACTTGCAGGAGATAAACAAACCCCATAACGATCAGGTAGGCAGCTGCCAAGCCTACCCACAATCTAAGACGGGCATGAAGTCTCATACTGATTCCCACTTTTGTCACACCACTTCGGATAAGTTGCAGAACCATCAACAGGGGCATTCTGAGTAAAGTAGTGCTTGCGCTTTCAATTATTATCTGGAAATTAAGGTACAAACATAAACACTGAAAGTTCTGTAGCAGTGAAGCACAGTGTATTCTAAGCTTCCTAAATGGAATACCAGTATAATAAAAAAGAAAATGCACAACACTGATAAAATATGGTAATATGGTGGTATGTTAGACAAATATATAGCGCAAACAAACAGCCTGGGTGCTGTATCAGGCTAACTGATGGCTACCATTACCCAGTTATTTCCCATCTTTGGGTCTGAGGTGGAATCATAACTAAAACACCAAAGCATAGGTCAAATATATCTATCTCTCTGTTTCACACAATTCTGTGTGCTATCATCGCGTTAGGGTAACAAAGAATTATACTGTATAACAAGGCTATGTCTAACTTTATTACAACAACAAAATCTAAACAACACATAGTGTAACATTAGGTTTCCCTTTATAGTGTTCAATGTTTATAAAGTTTTCTGAAGCTGTCCTTAACCTTCATAAGTTAAGAGCACTTTCTAAGTTCTTTATTCTTTGTATTCTTTGTTACTGCGGTCATTCATTACAAAAATAGGGCAAATTTCAAGTCAGTAAACTGTTAAACCATGAACTGAAACAGTGATTAAAGATTAGAAAATATGTAAACAGGGTACTATAACTGATACATTTCTGCTACACACTTCTCTCTCGTCATATATGTAAAGAATGATAAAAATGCAAAGAATTAACAGTCCAATGTGTCCACTCACTAAGTCTGCTAGGTCAATTACATAAAATTTAACTAAATACCTCATAAAAACTGGATTGCTATTACTGGGACAAATACAAAACTAACGTTTCAGGATTTCGGTTAACCCTGAGGTAGTACAGTAATGACATGTTCCTATCCTACAAAATTACTGGTCAAATTAAAACTTGCACTATTTTACTGGAGCCAGAAATAATGATACAATTTACTTTATCAATAACTGCAAATTCACATTCAACGGTGATTTTTAAGAGACATTTGGGATGACCATGGGTGATCTGTTATTGCAATTACTGTCTAATCTACATACTATAGTTTGTTTTTTTAAGAAATGCCTAGAATTATTACCACTTGATTGATATACAGTAGTTTAAATGCATAGATGATGTTCTGTGTATCATTCATACTGTCATTGATGAGCAACTCTTTTTAAACAAACTAAGCCTAAATAAACAGGTTTCATTCATATTATGCAAAGCTACAACATGTGTACAAACATATAAAAAGAAAGTTACTTCTAATAAACTTAAAACATTGGTGTGAGTAGCCTAAATTTGAAAGCTTCAAATTCTCTTGTATATCTGTAATGGTTAGGGTAGTCCATTATCATTTGTATTATAGCTTTATCGTACTGTGTCATTATCCTGGGAAGCTTCTCCATGACAGGTTACAGGCCTGCCTAGCCTAGCCTAAGCAATGATGATCTGCACAGGACCAACGCAACCAAGGTACTGATAAATCTGTTGCATTATGCACCTAGGTATGATAAATGCATAGATTGGCTGCCAGTCATCAACACAGACGTAATTTTGCATGGTTAGAGGTTCGAGAAAGATTATCTTTCGGTAAAACTGCAAAATAATTGTGCAAGCAATATTTTGCTAACCATATTTTTTGGTAAAACTGCAAAATAATTGTGCAAGCAATATTTTCCTACCCACGTTTTTTTTTATAAAACTGCAAAATGATTGTGCAAGCAAATATTTTCCTACCCACATTTTTTGGTAAAACTGCAAAATAACTATGCAAGCAATATTTTGTTACCCATTTTTGGGTAAAACTGCAAAATAACTGTTCAAGCAATATTTTGCTATCCACATTCTTTGGTAAAACTCCAAAATAATTGCGCAAGCAATATTTTGTTACGCACATTGCCATAATGGAGGGGTACCACATTCTGACCAGGTCAGAACATGGCACCCTACGTAAGATTAGGTTAGGAGAAAGTTAGGTTAGGAAGCATCCCTATTCAAATATGTCTGCGATCTGCTTTTAAACTGCCCTCAACTAGCACACCTCCTCTGCACTTTGACAAGCAGTTTTTTATAAGTGACAGATTATGTGATTTTGGGTCGTTCCGGCCGTAAGTCATTTACGTGCAAAATGGGCGCTGTGTCTAGCACCAGCCCCTTGGGGATGAATGTAAAACATAAAATAATGATGGTAAATACCATAAACATGTCTTACATTGTTTTAGATGTTACGGCCAAGCCTAAATGACTTACAGCCAAAATGACCGGGACTGGATCATATGAGGTCATATGGAACTTTGTATTCTTGGCCAACTTATCAAGTATCTTTTAACTGCGATCATTTTGGTAATGCTGATAAATTTGCGACTTTCTTCTGGTTGCGATCGTACACTAATTTCAAACGTCATCGCCTGACGACAATATTGAAAAATGAATACGAACCCTAAAAATATTATGAGACGAGTTCGGGTCGTTTCGGCCGTAAGCACATTTATGTTAAAAATGGGAGCTGTTTTTAGTATCAGCCCCATGGGATATTTGTAAAACATAAAATAATGACGGTAAATACCATATGCATAAAATCTTACGTTGTTTTGGACGTTACGGCCTAAATGACTTAGGGCCGAAACGACCAGGACTGGATTATATGAGGTCATGTGGAGCTTCGTACTCATGGCCAGGTTATGAATTATGTTACGAAGTATTTTCTAACTGCGATCATTTTGTTAATGCTGATAAATCTGCGACTTTCTTCTGGTTGCGATCGTAATCTAATTTCAAACGTCGTCGCCTGACGACAATACTGAATCATCAATACGAACCCTAAAAATATTAGGCTATACGACGAGGCTAATTCCTAAATGCTTATTAATCGATTTTATGAGAAAATCTATCATAAGGAACCATAAATAAGAGATTTAAGTAATAACAGCTTAAAATTCATTACGATCGTCACGTTTTCCCTTCCCGACGGAGGCAAACTTTCAAATGGCCTCATTAGGGGTTAGGTTAGGCGCGCCGCCCACTCCGCCTAAACTATAACAAAATGTGTCTATAAATCTATCAAATCTATATAATTTCAACCTAATTAAAGCCTTAAAAAACAATTAATAAGGAAAACTGTCAAATTTTCCCGAGTTGAAAACCATAAACCTAAAACGGCAATGGAAACTTTTTCGTTAATTGCCCAGACCCGCATACGCGGTCTGCCATACTTACATTCACCTGACGGTTCCCTGGAGTTCTGTTCCAGTTCGTGACGGCGACTGGAAAGCTGAGGGTGAGACATGGCTGGAACTCTCACTCACTACCTCTCTCTCTCTTCTCCTCCTCCTCCTTCAGCTGAGAATCTCCACTTTCACTTCTTCTTGGCCCTGCGGCGATTCCTGGCCTCCATGTTGTCATGGCAACCAGATGCTTAGCTATGTCACTTGTAAATGGGCTGAATTGTACGTCTGGGACTCAAAGAATAGAAATTTAGCTAGATTCTGAGATATTCTATATAAATATATCAAAGCATTGAGGAAATCAGTATTTAAATTCATCTGCAGACCTAATTTCGATCATGTTCATATTCAGTGATCTCTAGGTAGACATTAGCGACCAAAACAGTGTCCATTTCAACTAAATTCTGAGATATTTCTTTAAAATATATCAAAGTATTAGGGAAATTAGTATTTGGATTCATCAGTGTACCTAATTTTGATCATATTCATCGCGTACTTCAGTGATCTCTAGGTAGACGTGGACGACCAAAACGAAGAATGTCCAGATAAATTACGGATCACTTATGTTTATAGCAGAGCCTCTGGTTATAGTTTACATTTTATTGGAAGTAGTTTAAATGTGATTATGTATGATAATCTCAGCATATTCTCGTTTAATTTTGGAAGCTCTCCCTCCAGTCCTCAGTTCATAGGTGCAGTTCCATGTTCACTTGCATAATAACCTGTTCTTCCATGTCATAATAGTTTCTTATGTGTGTTTTTAAAATCATATTTGCCATTTGGTTAACCATGGCTTAATTTTTTACTCATCTCAGTAAAATTTTTCATCGATTTTTCAGCAATTGTTGATCTGTAACCTTTACACTGCGCTCGTTGATCTAAAGATGATGTTTACAGTATAGTGTCTTTAATATGTTTATATTATTATGCCATTTTGAATAATTTTGCTGTTTTTTTCCACTGTAGTGTGTGTGTGGTATCACAGGTTAAAAACTTCGCGTTCAATCTAATTTCCGTCTTCTAATATGCCACAGACAGACAAAAACTAATTCGTTTTTATCTGTATTACAAAGCAATATAAAGTTTAACACTAATCTGATTCTGATTTTGATTTAAAAGTCAAGTAAAATGTCAGCCAGTTTTTGATCAATGGTTCCTGGTGGGTTTTCAGCTCTCACAACACAAAACGCAACCGCGGAAATACACATGTAATAAGTTTAAAACAACCGTTAAAGTTAAGAAATAAACAATTTGCAGAAAAGTGGCCAATAATGATATGAAGATGACGATGGAGAGGTAAAGTAGGAGGTGCCGTTGAAAAGAATCGAAGTTGTAAACAAACCCTTACTACTGCTGGTACTACTACTACTAACACTACGCGACCAAATCAAAACATAACAGGTGACCCATAAACTACATTATAATCTCTATAGCAGAATCAACAGGCTCTCTCATAGGTAATATAATCTGTCTTATTCTCGTAGTTTTTTGTTAGACCAGATTATATTTATAAGAGTGACATGGCAGTATTTAGAGAGTTGGTATTCAGGAGGTCTTGGTGAAAACTAAGGTTCGGAGACCATGTGGGTGGAGCTGTCAAGTTTGACAGGCCCCGCCCACCCATTGTCTGACTGTGGTTAATGGGTGTACAACGAAAGTTAATTTTGGTGTCAGAAAAAGAGGTAATTTATTAATAAAGTATTTTTAGATTACATGTTATTTGCATATAGTGATTTAGCCTGTGTTAATATGACTTAGATGTTATAAGGACTTCAGCCTGTGTTTGCGGGGTAAGGAGCAATGACCTTATTCTTATGACATATTCCTCAGTCATTTCGATCATTTTTATCATTTTTTGGAAATTTTAACTAGTATCCCTTAGGCTAATCGAATTTATTATGGGAATATGCTTTTTCCGTAAGTTTTTCATGATATTTTGATTAATTTAACATTAACTGTATTAGGAAATGCCTATTCGACCCATAGGCCAACACATCCTCGTTTGTGAATAATGGGAGTGAGGTTTCCCGACGGGAAAATGGGGTTTTTGGATTGGGGAAGTTACCCAGATACTAGTTAAATACAGCTATACATCCTAACCTAACCTAACTTATAGCACTGGTTCCTTCGCAGAGTGGTTCGATATGACTTGGAATGACCAAATAATCAATATAGAAACTTGGAAGCCCGTATATGCAAACAGCAAATGGATATTTTTTCCTTTTTTTTAATCAATTTCAGGGAAAGGAACTGCAAGTGGCTGGAAAAAGAGCTTACACACTTGAAGGCATATATAAAGTGAATTGGTTTGTACTAAAAATATAAATATTGTTTTCATAATTTGATTTTTCCTATCCTTGCTCTAAGAATTAAAAATATTCCGTTGGATAGCAATCTCTCTTGCTTCTCTTAAAGTGAAAGATTTCCAAAACTTGTTTGCTTTTGTTGTATGAAAATGTACTGTGATATATCCTTCACTTTATTATTTTAACTGTTTTATTATTGAAAAAGGTATTGTAAAGCAGTGATTTGTATCTAGGAAATTTAATCATTTTTATAACCTTTATTTTTCATATTTCAGGAGTTACAAAATGCCAGGAAATCCTGCAGTAATTTTGCTCTTTAGTGGAAAACGCAAATCAGGGAAAGATTATATCACCGATCTTTTGCAAAGCAGGTAAGATATTTTACTTTGTTTTCTGTTATTCAGAAATTTTATGTTTGCAGTGAACTGAATGAAAAATTTTCTTGTCCTGAACATTTTCTCATACTCTCTTTGAGTTAGTTTTAAACAATTACTTTGTGGTAATTACTTTGTGGTTGCAGTTATTTTTTTGAGATTAGAAAGGCATCATGTAGCCTGTCAGAAAAGTCTCACTCTTGGAGGTACAATACTGGATAACTTGCAAGTGTAAAGGTAGATTGTTTCTAGATTTCATGAAAAATATAGGTATTAGTTTGGTGAAAAAGACTGCATATCAGGACTGTTTTGGGGAGGTCTGCTAGAAGGAAAGATTTTTATACCATTACTGATGTGGCAATGTTTTCAATGTTTGTTTCTCCAAACTGAATGGAAGAAAGTCATGAACTTCTAGTATGGCATCTACCATCTAAGTTGTGGGACCCAGGAAGAAGGGGAGTTGAACTTGAGGTACTAGAAATGCCTGTGTAAAGCAGTGGATGATAAGACAGTTTGTAATTTACTAAGACATACAGTAGTAACAGTCCAGAATGATGCTGGAATTAAGGTTAATATCCGTGAAGTCATTTAAGGGAGTATCAGAAGCCCTAATCTGCTTGTTACTTCTAGTTTCTTAGGTGTAACACCATAGTTGCTGCATTCTTATCCTGAAAACTATCAAACCAAAGAGGACTCATTGAATTTAATGAGGCATGTGAAGCTTCTGTTCACCTACTGACCAGGTGCTTATTGTAATCAGGTCAGAAAGATGAGGACTCTTGACTGGTTGAAAAGGTTTCAGCAAACAGAATATCTAGGGATGGGGTTAGGGAAACTGTAGGATGATTGCAACCATTTGGTCATCATAGTATATCCTTGAGCATTTAGCTATCAACAGTGTCTTAACATTCTCTTGAAGAGTAGGGCCAGTTACGAGAGAACAGATGGCTTACCAGAGTTTACATACCTTGGCCAACAAATTTTCTTTTTCCTAGAGGAGCTAGACGGAGGACATGAGCTTGTCTGTTCTAAAAAAGAATTGAACCACAAGATATATTTTGCCTATATTCATCACAAAGTAGACACTTTTCCATAACCTCTGTGCTGCAGCTTTGTGCAGTTGGGTTGGCTTTCCCTTGTGTACAGGCATACTCAATTACATTTTCATTTTCTTAAATATTACTTATACATGTATTAGTATAGTAAATACGACAGACTATTTAGATTTGCTGTACTTAAGTTTTTTATCAATCTTTGTTAATTACATGAGACAGATGTATTGTATTATATCTGTAGACATGTAAAACAATTGCAGTGCATTTTACTCAGATTTTGTTGAAAGTAAACAGTTTACTTAGGTTAAAGACATTGTTGTATGCAGAAAAAAGAAAGACATTGTTATATGCAGAAAAAAGTTGAAAGTAACAAAACTGTCAGACTAACTGACATTTACATTGCCTGAAATTTGTTTAATTTGTGGAATTAAAACCAGTTATGTTATCTACAGAATAGGAAATGATCTAAGCAAGATCTTACGTTTGTCTGGTCCCATTAAGCAACAATTTGCACTTGACAATGGCCTTGACTATGAAAAACTCCTATCAGCATCTGAGTATAAGGAGAAATATAGGCTTGAAATGATTTCGTGGAGTGAAGCAAAAAGAGCGAAGGATTCTGGGTTTTTCATTCGAGCAGCTATTGAAATGTATGAAGGTAAGTAACTTGAGTTACCATAAATATCCATTTTTAGTTTTCTGTAAAAGAAAACTATTGAGATGGGTATTTGTCTGCCTGTCCATACTTTTTCCATCTGCCCTCAGATCTTAGCAACTACTGAGGCTAGAGGGCTGCAAATTGGTATGTTGAACATCCAACCTCCAGTCATCAAACATACCAAATTGCAGCCCTCTACCCTCAGAAGTTTTTATTTTATTTAAGGTTAAAGTTAACCCGTGGCCGAAAGTTTCATGGGCCGTTGCTGAGAGTTCCATGGGCCATGGCTGAGAGTTTCATACAGCATTATTCGAAGTACAGAAAACTTGATTGCGCAGAAGAAACTTTGGCGCATTTTTTACTTGTTTAATTTTGTATTCAAGTTTTATGTTTACTTGTAGTTTGTTCTGTATTGAGTATTGGAAGCCTTCAAAGATCCGGGCTAATGAGTAACACCTTGGCCATATCATTGCAAGATTTGGATCCTTGCAAAGTTTTTAATAGGCTAATATGTGACCCACTAGCCTATGGTGTAGTCATAAGAAATCACTGTATTTTTCCTTGGATTTCTCCCAGTGAAGTTATTTATAAGAATGAAGTAATCTATATGAAAGTAACACATTAAGTTTTCTTTCAAAGTTAGTTTTGAAAATTAGTTCATGAGAGAGAGAAAGAGAGCCTATGATATATTCATGAGACAAATTTTGCCCGTTTGTTAAATTCTGCACTTGTCATTCCTCTGATAACTTGTGGTCTTGTTGACTTAGCTCAGTGGTGTTGTTAGACTTTTAATAATAATAAAACATCTAAAGGTAAAGGTTAAAGCCATTCATAAATTAGATATATATACAGATGTAAAATATTCTAATTAACTTGAAGGAAAAATTTTAATTCTTATTACAACTAAATTAATCTGTAGAACAGTTTTTTACAAAATTTTTAATGCATTTTTTAAACACAACTGGAAACTCACTGTGGAGCTGCTTATCAACTAAAGCTGGGCATTTGATACAAAGTTCTTGTCCTTTTATACAAATATTGTGTCAGTAAACTAATTATATAATGCCAAAGGTTATGTATTTTGTTATATAGATGAAAATGTGGCATGTTCTAGACTGCATATCAAAATTAAAATCTCTTCCATCATAGGTTTTAGTTTGAAATTTATTCCCGATATTAAAATTGGTGCCTTGACTAATATATTTCTTTTTGTAACATCAAGAACAATGTGTCATACACTTTCATTGTTTATCACTCATGTCTTTCAGCTTCTAAGTACCCAGTATGGATTGTCAGCGACATGCGAAGACGCAGTGATTTACAGTGGTTTAAAGAAAATCACGGAGATGTCCTGTATTCTGTGCGCATAAAAGCTTCTACAGAAGTTAGAGAAAAACGTGGTTGGATTTTCACCCCTGGCAAGTAGATTTCCCTTTATAAATTGAGATATTTAACTTCTTTTGATCTCTTAAGTTGTAGGTTAATTTTTGAAGTTGTTTCCTGTAAAAGCTGAGGATGTTTGGTTCATATTGTAAATTTTTTCAGTTGCAACATTCATCCTGATTTACTTGAGCGCTTATGTTGGGTTAGATGGATATATATTATTTGGGGCTAATATTAGATTTTGAATACTTAAGAGTGGTTTAGAATTTAAATTTAACAATTTACTGTAGTCTGCATGACATTGTTATTCAAAATTTATCTACATTCTGCTATCAAAAAATCTGGCAAACCTTGTGTTTTCTATTAACTGAAATCCACATAACATATCAGTGTGTTTTTTCCTCACTCTTCTTTGTTCATAGCGTTTTTTCTCTCTGTTTTTTTACTTGGAAGCCTTGTGCTCTCGGACGTAATGTAATTAATTACAACTTTTCTTTTTTTAGGTGTTGATGACGCTGAGAGTGAGTGTGATTTAGATAATGTTACGGAATGGGACCAAGAGATTGAAAATAACACAGAGTCAGTTGAAGATTTGGATCCAGTTCTGATCAGTTGAAACAATATTGCTTATCAAAGCTTAAACGTTTATAGCATCTTGACTTATTGTTATTTATTGCAAGGTACGGTATAGTGGACAATTCAAATTCCACCCAATATTTTAAGTTTGCAAATTAGGAATTTTCGTTATCAGATTTTTGGAATGAGTTTGAATATTTGGTAGACTGAACTTTGAATTTTCAAGGAATGTCACATAAGGCATTGAGTATTCTGGAATCTCACGTGAATCACGTGTATATTATATAAATGAGATAGGTAAAAGTCAGGTGGTCTTATGTTCTTTAACAAGTTGTGAATATTATATTTTAGGTGTTGAAGCCAAGAGTGAATGTGATTTGGATGTTGTTACGGACTTGGAGAAAAGATCTTGAAAATACCAGCGCCGTCCATTGAAGCTTTGGATCTAATTATGAAACAGTTAGTTAAACTGTTATATAGTTTATCATTAGAATATTTATGGCAGCATGATACATGTACTGTTTTTAATCATTTTAAGGTAAGGTAGAATAGAAAATGAAGATTAACCTCCATATTTTAAATAGATTACTTTCCTTAATTAAATTGCTGGGATGGGTCATTAAATGTCAACTGATTTAAGATGGACCTATAGTTTCTATGTATAAAGTATATTTGTAATGTATGATGTCATTCAGTATGTAGTACTCGCTCATCACAAGTGAATCTCACTTACAGTATATAAGAGATGGATGAGAACAGCACAAATTCTAGCATTCATGTTAGGTTCATCATAAGTTTCTTTTATTATTTTCACAAGCATCAGAAATGCTTCTACTTGTAGGTCTCCCATCAAATTTAAGAAAACGAGGCTTTATTCTTACAGAAATACAAACCATTGCCTTTTATGTAGGAGTATCCCTCCGTGTGAGCTGTAATCAGTCACTGGAACTTAGTAACAAGATAGTTAAATGGTGGTTAAAGGCGAAGAGTGAGGGAATGTCCCATTCACCTGCTGTCGCCAAGCACTTCTTTTTTGGCTGCCTTCTAGTGTGGACATCTTTAAGCATTCCCCCACTTAGCTGAGTTGAAACTTCCCTTTTGCATGATAATTGTATTGTTTCTCATTATTAAATGGAGAAAAAACCTGTACAGTGCCGTTCTGAAAGGTGTTGGTACTTAATGTCCCCTCTGATAACTGATCCACACCCTTATTGTGGGATTTTTGAAGGTAAAAAGAAGAGGAGTAAGAAGCACTCACCAGCGTGCTTGAGGATACCACCAAACCCTTTCGGTTCCTTCTTTCCCTGCCCTTCCCATACCTACCACTGCTTCATTTACAAGTGCTGCTCTCTGTTGGTCCTGGGAGGGTATACACAGGAAGGTGAGTTACCCCTCAAGTGCTCTCTTTTAGTGATGAGTCATGTGCCTAAGCAAGGCTTTTCCTTGGTGCACAATAGTGCCTGTGTCAGCTCTACTATGGCCTTATAAATTTGGCTTTCACTGAGCATAGGGAGCTCTACATGATTGACGACTCTGGCTCGGAACCCCATTCCATGCAGATTACCCCGTTCGGGATACATCAACCAGTACCGCTGGTACTGATCATGTGCCAGTCCTGTGGCAGCCAATTCATTTGCTGGCGGAGTTGTGGGAATGAAATTAGTTTGCAAGCAAGTTGTTTTGGTAATTTGTATTTCTTTGATGCCAAAATCGTTTATTATAGTTCCTTCTGCAACCACCACACTTTGTCTCCGATGGATGCGGATGCCTTGTTATCAGCTTCAGCCACTGAGTCCAACTCACGCTGAGGAATGCTCGTATATGAAAGGTTGTGGTTTGTATGCCTATGATACAAATTACTTAAAAAATTAAATGTGGAAAAAATGTTTACTTTCCAAACTCCTTACTCTTTGATGGGTATACTCTTTCGACCCATCAGTTACTGTTTTTGTAATTAGTTCTGGGATGTTGAAAAAAAACATACACTTTGAAGCTTTTGATATTTTATTTTTCTTTTGGTCACAGGTGCCACAAAGAATGTTTAGCCTACCCATCAGATCCTTGAATAACAAAACATCCTTCAACTTAAAACGTCTAAATCTCAAGCTAATGAAAAATTGGAATGTAGTTTCAGAACCAATACTTTGCAAAAGATCCTTTCATCAAGACATCCCAAATGCAACGAAAGTTATAAATAAAAAAAGTAAGCTGAACCACACACATGTAGATGCCTCTCTTTCCTATACAAATAAAACTAACTTTGCAATCTAATTGGCAGTGGAAGTGTGAATAGGGCTTGTTGTTACTCTGCTAAATTCTTGGCCCGAATGGCGAGTTTATTGGAATCCAATAACCAACTAATGGAACATCATAAATATTTTGCATGACCTATGCATCTAAAACTGTGCAGTCTTGCCACATGTATCAACTGTGCAACATAAAAACCTTTGCAAGGTTTCAAGGGATTACATCTAAAGGAATTATCTGAGTTTTTTTTTTTTTAAAGAACTTTTGTTGTTCTTGGATACTGATTAAATTTAAAAATCATCAATGAACATTTAACTAATAATTCTATTAAACTGGATATTCCAGTATCCTTCAAAAATTGTATATAAACTAAATGGTAATTTGTGATTTTGAGATCAGAACAGAAAGTGAATGAAACCTCAAAGAAATTTTCTATGACTAACAATTTCACAATTCATACCTACAATAGTTCCTACCACTGGTGCAAAAGACAGAGTCAGACCCTAGACACTGTTTGCTGTGGAGTTTCAAAGCCATTTTTCTGTTTGTAAAGACAGGTTTTATTTTTGGCAGAATGTATTCTGTGCACACTGGTCCCACGACGGGCTTCGCTTGCACGTTACATGTGATATGTAATAAATGTGCATTTACAAAGTACAATTACAAAAAGCAACAACAACATGCCAGTTCACGGACTCCACAGTGACAAAGGCACTTCCAGTTTGTGGGCTTCACAATGTAGATTAGCAATTCACATCGGGACATTTTGTTTTTACAGTATTTTCTTTCAGACTGAGAGTGCTTCAATAACAAACAGAGTCTAAAGTGACTCTTCAAGTGTGTGGATCACGAGACAGTCACTAGTTCATAAAGAGTACCTCTATGTTTATTGTAATTATCTTTGCATTACATTGCTGATTTGACCACACGTCGGTGTGATTTCTAATAAAATATAATATACAGAATTTTCGTAATTAAAATAACTTTCAGCATAAAAAAAAATAAAAAGGACAAATTCCTGCTACAGAACAAACTTTTATGTACAGTTCCATTTAACCTAAGAGTTAAACTAAAAATTGGTAAGCACTAGAAATTAACTTTTTACAAGGCGAGATACAGTTGTGAGAGAATTTTCGTGTAGACAGAGGTTAAAGATAATGAATGGCAGATAACAGGTACAAATTTAACGAAAGCCTTTTGGTTACAATACTAAACGACAATATTTAACATTTTTCATGCAATGTAGTCACCTTGTAGTCTTAACTGTTCTGTATCGTAAACCTTTAAAAAAAAATCATTACTCATCCCTTTCCAACTTCATATTTCTTGGCGAATTGAATTTATAACTTTGAAAATTTACTGTATTTTGAAATACTTTAGTTGTGCAGTAACTTGGTCAAGTGTGGTAGTCACTAAAGCTGGTTTGCCAAGTCAAATGCAATATACACCGACCACAGGCTTATCTGTACAAGCAGTATGATTACAGCAGACAAAGATTTGTTTTCCTTTAGTACTGTACAACATGTATACATTTTAACTGGAAACAAACATTAACAGATGAATCCTTATACAGTACACTGTACATACATACACTTCCAAATTCTCGTTAACAAAATAACACAACTGTATCAAGTACCGTGATGCAAAGCCAGTACTGTACATTTACCCCACCAAATTTTACGCTGGAGATTTTACGTAAAGGATGAATCCAGTAGTTTATTTCTGCAGTTCAACTTCAGTAAAAAATAATTATAATAAATTACAATACCATACGAACACATTCCTGAAAAATACTCGGAGGTTATGTAACACTAGGAGAAAAGCACCCTTCTTTTGGCATTCCTCTCAAGTTCCTCTTTTGACAGATACCATTTTTTCTCGCCAAAATCTTCACAATTGTGTTTCACAATGTATATAAAGAGTAATTCTCAAATATTGATTAATCATTCTTTAGAAGTACTTTGTTGAGGAAACCATTATGAAACCATTTTCATCAAAGAGCTAAAAGATCAACACAGTGGGCTAACCAAAAAATTACTCTTATAATGAATATATTTTCAGGCCAATGAATTTGTGCATAAATTACGCTAAATATCAAAATTTCAATCAGAACAAAATGAGAAAAATTCTTCTGATTGTCAGACAATCGAGTAAAGGGCTGTCTAATTCAACAATTCAAAATCCACTTTCATGTTAAGTTGCTTCTCACCTAGAAAAATTATGAAAAGCATTTTTTAAGTAAGAACATTTTTAAATAACAATATGGTATCGAGTCTGCCCAAAGATAATTATCTAGAAGTACATTCATTTATTTGTTAACAAACATTCAGAACAAACCAGTTTTGGAACTTATAAATCAAGTTTTCAAGCATATAACTACCAAAAAAAAAAAAAAAGCCTGACCTACAGTACCTCTGCTGTTAAAAATTTGACCAAACTCTCCAGCTCTACATAATAAATACTGAGGACAACATATTGCAATAAAAAATCAATGTGACTTAAAACCACTTGCAATGTTTATACATACATAGTGGTACCTATATACTTAGTCTGTATTCCAGAATAAACAAAAATATGAGCAACGAATTAAGTTGGATGTGAATAATTAGCATTCTGAAAGTAAATAAAATTTCATTCATATATTTACAGTACTACTTAAAGTTCAATTTACAGAAAAAATAAAGGGGACTACATTACATTTTCCAAGTATAGCTCTTAATGTTTTTCACTATTTTGATGTTTGTCTTATTGATTTACATACCTTTATGGCTTTTACTGCAACGCTGTAAATGACTGAGAAGTTTAAGCACCATGGATTCAAATGGTCTCCTTTTCAAAGAGCTAAAATATTTCGTTCTGCCCAATTCTGATAACAATTCAAATGTCACAAGGGCATATCTGTCATCATTAAAACTATAAAATATGCATTAATGGAATCCTGAGGTATGGTTTTAAAGACGCCTTGTTTTCATTAATTCAGAACTAATTTAAAGGGAAGTGTCAAGTCAATATATTTACTACCAGATTTCGAACAATAATCAAGGCTTTATCCTTTAAATGACTAGACTGGTATTTAAGGTGCACATGTAATTTCTGAATAAAGAGTATTTGGTCTCACCACATTCAAGGGCACAGATAAAAGCTTGCTGCAGAGAAATCCACGTTGCTGAAGAAAACTTATTTCCCGTACCTTGCCCTCTATAAAATACTTTCGCAGTGTGTGACCACCCCTTGATTCGGAGGTCACGCGACGAGTGGACGGTTCTTACGCCTTCAAAACCACAATCCACATCAGTGATAGGGAACTTCTAATGCGTAAACTATTCCAGTGTTACATACAACCTCAGAAAAAAGCACTCCTCTGATATGCACTGTTATGTAATATTCAATTGTACATGATAAAAGTCTTCGTCTTACTTATTCTCCTCGAAATAACTTAACGCTAAATACGAAATAAATGCTTTTTCATTCACGGGAATGGTTATGACTATGGTCATCCCTCATTTAATGAATAAAAAATACAATGATTTGTACAAACATATTTTAAATTAACGTCTCTAAACTAAAGACTTCAATTCACACATCTAGTCAACGTCCTCCTCGTTATCCTCAAGAATGTCAAGGCTATTAACAGAATAACTTCCAGCAAAATCGTATGTACTTTACATCACAAGATTCTTCAGCCCGAGGAATCCAAATATAATGATAATTAAACTGATAAACTTGGCCACCTAATGAGTGAGAATTCAAATATTTAATTATAGCTGGTGCTTCATCGTAGTGCCAGTATCTGGCTACAAAGCCTTGTATCTTTCTCTTTTCACAAATAAAACCAAACTAAGGGGCTGCAGTTCAATTAGTTTTTAATAAAAGTTTACTTGAAACCTACTTTTTTACTGGTGTTTTTAGATATATCTAATCATTTACATCAACATGATTTTGCAGAATTTTCAGTACAGTATATGCCTTCTTAGAAATTCAGGGCAGTTTGAATTGCCACAAAAGTTGTTCATGATATACAGAACACTCCATAAGGATTACAAATATTTACAAACCAGCGGACAACAACGGCACACCATACTGGGAGATGTAGCGTGCATTCAAACGTCAAGAGTCAACAGTACATTATTTAGCCTCTTATATGTTGTACATACAAATGGCAAGTTAGTCTTGAAGATAATCATTTTCACTCATTGAATGAGGGATAAAATATATTAACAAAAACTCCAAAATGAAACCTGACATCAATTTACAATATTTGCAATGGCACAAATCAAATTTGGGCTACATTCATTTGCACAACCTCCTCGTTTTCATCATTAGCTGCTACCACAAGCACATGGTCTGACACCAATGGGATTTATTCTTGCATTGATAAAATAAAAATATTAAGTACATAAAATTTGCCAGAGAAAGGCAACTGTAGATAAGGTATGTAAACCTGCAATCTTACATACCAGATCAGCTAAAAAATTTATTTGTCGTTCGGCCTGTGTTCAAATAAGACTTCGACAACACTTGGATCGGCTAATGTGGAGATGTCCCCGAAGTCCCGTTCACCAGCTGCAATTTTACGCAGCACCCGTCGCATTATTTTTCCCGATCGTGTTTTAGGGAGTCCAGGGGCAAGTTGTATATAATCTGGCGTTGCAAATGGACCAATTGCACTGCGTACTGTAAAGATAAAGACGTTAATTAGTGGAAAAAAAAATTACAAGCATGCTATTTACATCTTACCCTGCAAGAGCCCTAAAGAATCAAGTGAACTACTATCAGTGAAAAATAAAGAATTATCACCTAAAAAATTGTGAACAATAAAGAATTATCACCTCAAAAATTGTTGAAATAACATTAAACCTGACAAGCATGCACAAGAATACAGAATAAAAGTTTTGAATTGTAAAAAAATTGGCGTTTTATACCTCACCTTTAACTTTAAGCTCTGAAACCAATTTGTCGGTAAATTCAGCTCCTTGTGTCAGCGTCACAAAACAGTGAAGACACTCTCCTTTGACGTTGTGAGGTCTGGCAACAACTGCAGCTTCCGCGACGTGTTCGTGTTCGACCATAGAACTTTCAACCTAAAATTATTTAAAGTTTAAAATTCTACCGTTCGCCTGTTATCTTGATTTAAAAAGATATCTTGTAATGTCTACTACTGAAAAAAGCACTGGCAACTCCTAGTGAACTACAGTGGTTGTGAAACAAGGACAATTTAGTTCTCAAGACACAAAAGTCTGTTGCAAACTGAAATAGCACTGTATTATCAACAAATATTCATCTACTGTACTGTACGTATCTAAGAGAATCTTGAGAAGATTATCAAAGATGAAATGAAGGCCCAAGTGACTGGCCTAATAAATTTAATTACAATACAGAAAGACTGAGATGAACTGAGTTAGCTATTCTGCAAAATAGGCCCTTAAATAACATATGTGATATGTACTGTTAAACCTTTTCAATACAGACTATTCAGAACCATAAAAATGAATTATGACAGCCTTCGTTTTTATTAAAACACTCAACAGTCAGATTAAATTAGCGGATAATATAGTGACATTTATTCGCATCAGTTTTAAAAAGGTAATTAAGGAAATGTACATACTTGAGCTGTTGACAAGAGATGACCAGAGACATTCAACATGTCATCTATCCTTCCAGTCACCCATATGTAGCCATCTTTATCACGTTTTGCGCCTGAAATAAAAATACAGTATTTCATTATTTCTGTGAATCTGACCTAATATTCATATAGCTATAAATTTCAAGTAACAGGCTCCCTTGGCACTTGAGGAAAGAAAAAGAAAATACAAGGCTTGTAGCTGGTTACTGGCATGAGGAGCCCAGACCTCACGTTATATTCAAAAGCATCAAAAGTAGGCTAAGGCACCCACTACAGAACCTAGGTTATGTCAGGGCTCTGGTCCAAGGAAGGACAGAGGCCTCTACGTAAACAATTTAAAACTACGGTCTGTTTGGATGAATCTGAAAGAAAATTCATTCTCTGGGAAGAGAATAGCAGTCTTCCCAGATAACATGACCCTATGAAGTAGGGAGAGACAAAGTTCAAGTTGCGAACCACTTCAGCAGGACCTAAGGAAATTGTGGGGCTTGCCAAACACTAGTATGTTTGCAAACAAAAACAAAAAAAGCTGATCTATTGAACTCCCTTCCAAGATCCTCAAGCTTGGGCAGTGATTGCTATGCTGACCCACTGGTCCAATCTAGACTCTCTGGAGGCAAGTTCTGAACTAAGTTTAGACCTTCAAAAGTGCAAGAATGACCCTCATAGCCTTAGATTCCTATCTTCAAGGCCAGACCTACTCAAGCCACCACAGTATAAGGTGTCAGTATAGAGGGATTTCCTGCTCCTACACATCTCAAGAAAATATAATTATTCTGTTTTTCAGATATTCTAAGAAACTTTCTGTTGCAATCATCATAGGTTTCAGGTCAATGTTATCCTCTGTGCCTTATCTATTTAACAAATACCTCTGACGGTAAGGGCAATGCAGAAGTCCTTAGATTGTTGGAAATAGGATACCCTATCCTTACCTACAGGAAAGAAGTAACCTGGGCAATAAGCCCTCTACCTTCTTTTAACTTTTTCTGAAATATCGAGCAAGCCTGCAGCTCAAAACTTACAACTGTATGTGAATGCTAAGTATAAAAACAACCAATTTTAATTTGAAAATTGGTATTTCTCTTATCACTCCAAAAACAAAATACATGAAACTGTTATCGTTACATAATGCAATGTTCTTGAAACATATGAACTACTTGAATGGTACAGTACTTACCATCGCCAGTACAGTAGAAACCAGGGAACTTTTTGAAGTAAGTTGTTTCAAACCTCTCGTGGTTGCCATACACCGTACGCATGATGCCTGGCCAAGGCTGACGGAAAACTAAATAACCTTCTCCTTCTCCCTTGATTTCTCGGCCCTCTTCATCTAAGAGTGCCACGTCAACTCCGAAGAATGGGAAACACTGGAAGAGAAAGATCATAACAGTAATACCATTTTCCCAAGAAAGAACTTTAGAGCAACCAATTATCTGCTGTATTTTATTTCAAAATGAAAGAAACGAGAGGGAATTCACAACAATAATATTTCACACATGGATGAGGCATTCCATGACAATAATAATTCAACATGGATAAATAACCCTGGGACTAAATGACTGATCCAATACCAAACAGTCTTAGTTGTTTTGTGGTGCAAGCTAAAATAATAGAAACTACTGGAAGGAATTCATGCTCCATATCTGACTAAGCTTTGGTTTTCATCTTGAACAAGCTGGTCTGAGTTCTTAACCAACTACAGACAATGGAGGTAACCTCTGAGATTCTGCTGAATTCTCCCTGGACATTATAACAAGTATAAAATTACTTAAAATCTCTTGGTAAATAAGGTGATACATTTTTGGCAAAATTTAAAGATTACATCATACTACAAGTTAAAAGTTTTAAGTTTTCAATATTTAGATATTTACACCTAAGCTTTTTAATATTTCAGCCTTTATACCTAAACGACTTGCACCATGGTCAAGATAGCTACCACTGCACTGAATTTGATTGGTTTTTACCAAAACTGTGCATGCTAAGCCTAGTAGGCTGAGCAGAATAAAGGGCAAGTGAGAAGTACCAAGAAAAATACTATTCGCTACAGATATTAAATTAACTAGATTCCCAATCCAACATTATTCGCTTTCATCTGATATTCTGTACGAAACAAATCTGGCTCTAAATATCTCAACAAGTAAGCTTTATGAAGCACTTGCATCTCAATTCAATGTTAATAACATGAAGAAGAGTAAAGCAATTAGTAAACTGGAAACTGTCAAAAAAGAAAAGAAATTCAGTGACATGAAGGCTATTATTAAGCCAAGAAAAAAGTTTATAAATGACTCGTACTGTGTCACCAACACAAACGGTGTTACTGACAGCAATACCTGTAATAAAAATATGAAACAAACACTACGTACAGCTGAACCTGGTTTGGCAGGTGTCGCGCCAGGCAGGGGAGTAATGACGTGACCCCCTGTTTCCGTCTGCCAGAAAGTATCCACGATTGAAACGTTGCTGTCTCCGACCACTCGGTAATACCACAGCCAAGCCTCGGGATTTATGGGTTCACCTACGCTTCCTAGCACTGCTAGGGATGACAAGTCATACCTGGGTTAAGTAAAAGGAAAAACATTACAAACAAAATGTCAAAACTGCATATAACTTTGCAAATAAATTTGAAGATGGAATTTATTCACTGCTATGTGCAAACTTCACTTACAATATTCTTGCAAAGTTATGTACAAAGTCATGCAATTATCCATTGGTTTTCCTCAAAACAGCATAAAATTAAGCCTCCTCAAAAATTATAACCTTAGCCCAGCAAACTCACCACAAGTAATTAAAAAATCTGAATGACTTTGCAAGGAATCTCATCCCTTAAACCATGAATACTAAACCTTAGCCCTTCATTCACCCTAGAACACAATGAACTGTATTCACATCAGTGACACTACCATGTTTCACACTTATACTAAAAATATCAGTGAATTAGTTATGAAACACAATGGGTATAATGCATATGCCGTATCACATACAATATCACTATAAATCATTTTTATCCATATGCTACACATATCTACACAACTACAAAAACACTAGGTAAGAGTATAAAGTAAAACTAAAAAGTTCAAACTGCATATTAAACTACCACTTGTCAAACCTCCACCTTGTCTAGAAAGATGCAAGCACGAACACAGGAAAGGTTTTGAGCAAAGATTACGGAACAAAACAAGAGATGAACTACCACACATTTTAACTTGATTCTGACTGGACACTTCATGGCCAAAAAACTCTGAATGAAATCAAGAAAATCATGACAAGTTCACTAAAAAAAATAAATTGATGTCTTTGCAAAGGAAACCTAGAAGCCTTAGAACATATATCCCATTTATCTTTTCATAAGATAAGACCTGGGCACAGGTATTCCTAACAACCACAGGAACTCCAGAGTATTTTTAAACACCTTATGTTGATGATCAATCAGACCCTCAAAGTAGTGTTGTTATGTTATGTTTCAGAAGTACTTCTTCTTTAATTATAAAACTATTGTGGATGCTGGATAAATTTTATGTTTTACATTCATTTTGGTGATAAGGTATTCATGTCAACAGAATTTTTTCTTGCAATTTATCACTACTATCTTATGCCACTCCTCTGACTTGTCATTCATGATATTAGCCTCTTAGGCAAACTGTAGGGAAATATACACAGTATTTATTTCCTATGCTAGTATTATGAATGGAAGAACTAACAGGGTCCACTGATTTTCTTATATTCTATGTAATAGCGCTGTCTGAAGCATACATTAATATCACCATTTACCAAATGTATCCTTTACAATACAGAACTGCAAGCCCTGTGAGAGTCTAGAGATAGGACTCAGTGGTCTTCTTAAACTATCACTGCTACTCTAGAATTTTCCTTTGTAAATCTCTTTTAAGTATTGTATACATGTACAGTATTTATTTATCATCTTAATCATTATATTAACACCTGCACTATGCCTCCCATGTTAATTTCACTAGCTCCTTTTCTAATGTAACTAAGTGTGTATTTACACAGACACAGAATACCATTCAAAATTTGTACTCTCCGTTTTCCCTAATGCTTCGTGAATTTATTTCTGAAATCCACCGTTCACAAAAGCATACTCTCGCAATAGACCTGGAGACTTTTAGGTAATAAACAATTTCCAGCAAAGGGTACTGAGACTCTTCTGTATTACAAAAGTTACTAGAAGCATAGCCTACCATGACAGCTATATAAATCAGACCAGATCATGCAGATTGTATGAGCACTAAGGAAAACATCATAGGTGGTCACTAGAGATACCCAGAGTAATGCACGAGGGTGAAAGGAGAAAGACCAAGAGAATAAATAATGCACAGGAGAGTGAAAGGAGAAAGAACACCATCATTAACATTAAGCAAAATATATGAGATTATAAGAAGTTAAATTAACAGCAAACAACATTCATGGACTACAATCTTGCAAAGCATAAGCAGGAGTTTGAGACTGGGGGTGCAGTGCAGTGTACCTCACTTGAAGGGCATCTAACTTTCCTGGAAGAACAAAATCAGTCTTGGCCAATTCCAAGTTTGTGAGTCTTTTATGCAACAGCGAAAGGATACGGCAGTAAAGCAGCAATTTGTATTAATACGATACACTACCACACAGCGATTATGAAATAAAAGGTAAGCGTTCTCTAAACAAACCATAAGAACTATTGTTACAGAGTGGATTTCAAAACTAATAATAGCTTCATTAAGTCCCATAATACTATCAGTTACAACCCTAACCCACCAGGAATGTAATACTTTCATTATTGTGTACCTAATGACGTATCACGAACCACGCACCATGAACAAAGTACGTCGCATTTTGACCTTTTTTCAACACACCTCTTCCATCTTAACGATATATTAGTACTGACACTTAGTACACGCTACTCTTCTATTTTCACATCAAATTTATTAGTAGTCCAATGTGTTCTAATCTATGTATATTAGCAATTATAAAAAGAGGACTTATACTCAAGGTGACATGGTAGATATCAGCCAAACTAGTTCTGCTTTAGATCCAATGGAACTTACCTGAATATGCTGTAAAATACACAGTAAACCTCAATCATAAAATATATGAATGCAACTTCTAACCTTAAAATGAAAATATAAGACTAAAAATGCAAATGACTGAAGAGTTCTAAACCAATAACAGTTCAGTGGAGAATACTGTTACAGTACTTATGAGACCAAAACTAGGTCATAAAAATCAAAACTTTACATTCTAAAACCAGTGTTTTAGAGTTAATTACGAGTTGATGTATAAAAAGGAAGAGAGCTTTACAAAACTAAAATATTTTCATACTACTGTATTAAAATACAACAAAATGACCAGTCAATTAAAAAATGATGTTCAGATATAAATGACTGTCAATTCTGTCTACATACACACTAACTTGAGACTTATTGAAGCAAACTTAACTTTTTTTTCTGTCTACAACAGATCTATTTAAAACCTAGAGAAGACTTAAAGACAGGGAGGAAAGAAGCTATACTTTAATTTTAATAATTATGAGAATCTGAAAAGCAGGAAATTTTAGGCAGCATTTTTATCAAACTCGAATGACAAATAAAAGCATTCCAGAAGAACAGTCAATAGTCTTATACTGCTGTTTTTAAGGTAATTATAAGAATGTTACATTTAAATCAGTGATTGCAATTGCCATGCTGTAATTTACTTTCCAAAAGAAATAAAGAATTAAATAGGTAGACATGTTTAGAGTAACCTCAACCATTAACACTTATGAGTATAAATATAACATGACACAGACTTTGGTTATAGTGGAACTAGAAAAATACTTTGCAAATAAAACAGAAATAATTATGCCTAATAATTCCAAAACTCCAGCACTTAATACTGATGTACAGTAGTCAGTCTAATGCTGAAATTAAATTAACTTAAGAGTGAATTATTAAAATTCCCTGCCTATCTGCCTGCAACCACTTCTGGAACAATACCTTAGTCTCGTTATTCAGAGATATGAGGAATTTCTGATAAGTTAAGTACGGGTAATTCAACGTCAATACATTAAATATGAAATACATCTTTTGAAGCCTAGCAGTGTGACAAATACCTTTGAAAAAAGCACAATCTTTGACACTGCACGACGTAAACAAGATTCCAACTTACTGATATGAAGTGTATGACCACAACTATGCACAGATATGATCAGAACTTCATCAAATATGATGTGTACCCTATATAAAGACAATGATGATCTAGAATCATCATCGGCATCATGTATTTTAACCAGACCACTGACTTGAATCACTTGACTCGCATAAGGCTGGCCCAAAGAGTTTGACTTCAATGATAAAATTCAAAGTTATAGTATATGATGACCTGAAGTTCTTTATAATGTGATACCTGGATGAATAAAAATGGCCAAAGATTGGGACAAAATTCTTTTCGATTTGTCTCCAGAACCTGACTCTTGCTGCTATTTGACATTTGGATAGCCACATAGTGATAGTGAATTTTTAACTATACAAAGCACATTTTTCATAAATACCCAAACCTCAGTTCCACCTCTTTTAATTCTGAAAGGATCATACCTACTCCCAAAAGTTGGACCTCCCATGCCCACTTCATATCTAAACTCATTCTTTAGTGTGGGAATGGGAGGAGGGCAATGTAACTTATGATTTTTTATGAAAAATGTGCTTGGTATCATAAAAATACTGCTTGTCTATTCCAGCCCATTAATCATAAGATGACCTAGGAGGACAAAGTTAAGTTAAGTATACCTTTGTTTAACCAGGCCACTGATCTGATTAACAGCTCTCCTAGGGCTGGCCCGAAGGATTAGACTTATTTTACGTGGCTATGAACCATTTGGTTACCTAGCAACGGGACCTACACCTTATTATGGAATCCGAACCACATTATACCAAGAAATGAATAACACGAGAGGGGTTCCTCCCAGAAGAAAAGGACCTAAGACGCACGAGGCAGATATATTTCCCTTTCGACCTTGACCGAGCTTCATCCTGATTAGATTTAAAGTATCTTTGCATTTGCCTTTATATATGTCATATGAGCTTCCTCACTCTGGTGTATTTAATACCCACAATATTTATTCTCTGGCGAATGAGTTCTACTTTTCCATTAATTTTTAGTCTCTTTTTCACAGTCTTGTTTTCATTTGACATCTTTATAGTGCGAAAATAGCTTTCATTTTCTTAATTGAGAGCTGTATTGTATATGACATGTAAAAAATTTAAATACATACAGCATAAACCTTACAAACCATCTGAACCTGTACTAATAAATTACTAATAAGATCCTGTACAACCACGTTTGAGAAAATATCAATTTGAGGTCCCATCAATTACAAGTTTTACAAAAAATCAGCTAATTTAACTTTCTAGAGTATGTGCTCATATTTTCTGTAAGCATAACGCAACATATAAGACTGTATGTACAATACTCACTTTTTAACAGGCTCATCTCCATACTTCATAAGTGTTCTAATAGCAGTAGGAGCTGTGTAGAATTTTGATACTTTGTATTTCTCAATAATTTCCCAAAAGCGTCCTGAGTGGGGATAGGTAGGAACGCCTTCAAACTGTAAGAGAAACCTTGATGAAATGCATAATATGAACGTAAACAGTGAATTTTACTCCTAAAAATAATGTTACGAGCAAATTTCAAGGAAAGTTTTGCAACATACCAATACTGAAGTTGCATTATTCAGCAAGGGGCCATATGTGACGTATGTGTGGCCAGTGATCCAGCCAATATCAGCTGTGCAGAAGTAGATATCGCCAGGATGATAATCAAAACTGTACTTGAAAGTTGTGGCTGCGTACAACATGTAGCCACCGACTGTGTGTAGGACCCCTTTTGGTTTCCCAGTACTTCCACTGCGAAAAGGAAAATACCAACTAATAACAATACAGGCATTAATAAGTAATAATGTCACATGGATAGTGAATGACAGTTCTAAATTTAGCTAATGTGGTACAGGTACAGCACAATTTCCTTGACTTACGTACATCCCTTTTACATACAGTACTTACATCAATAAACAAACTAAACTGCAATAAAAATCTTGATCGCTAATATCCCTTCACTAAAATCAAATCAAAATTTAGTATTTCTACAAGCTCACAATTCCTGTCTACTTTTTAACAGCTGTTTTATAACAATGCAGATTTCATAATATTAAAGCCTCAAATCTCCAGCAATCAAAACACTGTAGCATGAGTTTTTCTAATAAAAGACAGTTCTGGTTTCACAGTTCCGACATTCCGGTTTTTCATATATTAGCAATCAAAACTGTAGCATGAGTTTTTCTCGAGCAGTTCTGGTTTACTGAGGTTAAACTACGACATTTTCATCATATATGTTCATCAGAAATTATTTCCGAACGACTAGCCCAGCGTAAACGCCGATCCGACGGAAGAAATATGGCTCCAAAATGGCATAATAAAAAATTTGGAGGTTTTTTTATGAAAACTCAATAAAAATGCAGTTTACATAGTTTTCAATACACCCAGAGCATTAAAAGTAAGGTTTTTTTAGGATTTTTGACGATTTTTCGGTTTATGACGATTTTTGGCTTACGATGATTTTCGGCTTACGATGTGGCGTAAGAACGGAACCCCCCCTCGTAAACTGGGGACTTTCTGTAATCACACACAATGAATCAGGTAACATGGAAAATTTGTTTACTAATGTAATGAAATAAAAAAAACCTAAACACCAAACTCAAATAGTTATGTATATTTAAGGAAATTAGAACTGGATAAACCATATGGACGGTCGAACAGGGAAAACAATACCTTGTGTACAGCATGAAGAGAGGGTCTTCCGCATCCATCCACACGGGTGGGCACTCGCTACTGACACCTTTCACCACATCGTGCCACCAAACATCTACCTTATCATCCCAGCCAACCTGTAATCATAGTATTATTAAAGGCGACATCCTTTACATCAGAATAAAAAAAAAAACAAATTGTTAAGTACTCTAAGAGAAGGAAGCCTTTCTGTAGCATGTAATATGTATTTTGTATCAAGCACAGTGTCTGATACACTGCATCACTGGCTATGGCTACCGGAAGAGAGCTTGATGCGTTTCGTTATTTGTTGAATCATTTCATGAACAGTTTACTGACTCAAAGCCTTCAAACTCTTTCAACAAAACTGGGACTGAAGTCCAACTATAAGAGTACATAAATTTCTTGAGATTTACATCGGTGCAGATTTAAAAAGAAGCTGTGCAATAAAAGTCCTCTGAAAACCACATACTGTAACATGAATATAACAAAGCAAATCCCAACAGTGAAAATTTGAAAAAGAAATATTTCCCTTGCATTACTGTGTGGCATTTATTTAAGTACAAGTAACTATATGCTCGAACGCCACTCCACTCCACCGAGCAAGTGCTCTTTAAAACTGGTAATGAAATAAATACACATTACAAAATAGAAAGTGCGCAACAGAAGAGGAGTGCGTAAATCAATCACTGGGAGAAGAGAGGAGTGGAAAACGTAACGAAAAAGCTGTGAAAATAAACCAAGACACCTTAAACTAACTCTTAAGAATACCACTACCTTGAAGTTGCCCTGTAGATTGCAGGCCAGTGAAGGTAATGCGGTTTTCCCCAGTCGGAGCAGCAGGGAAGGGAAGCGTTAAGGAAGGAATATGGAGAGGAGAAATTTCAAATGGAAGCTGCATTACAATATTAAAAAAAAAGAAAAAATACTCCAGACACGTTCAAACAAACGTTACATAAAATTTCAACACAAAAGAGCTAATCGTTAAGACAGAGGTCTGTAATGCTCTGGAAACGTTTACGTGATGGTAATGTGATGCTCATTCTTAATATTCCATGCTCTTACTTTTAGAAGTCAAGCAACATAGCAAACCATGCATAATAAATGCTAAAATGTTTTCATATCTACAATTATCATTATCATTATTATTCAGAAGGCAAACACTTCAATACTGAATATGTCAAAAACAAAAAAAAATCATTTTCATTGAAATTATGGTATTCTGGTAAAACTTTAACTGCGCACATTATATGACGGCAGTAATTCTCATGAAAGAAACTGGGCACAAATCAAAATCAGAGTTCAAGAAGCTTTTAGCAACCCAAAGTTATTTTTGGTCAAGTCTTGCTAATAAAATTCCTTACAAAATAACCAAAAAAGCACGATCTTCTGCTCACCCTTAGGTGACTTGGAACAATGTCCCTACTTTGCCATTACCTAGTCTTGAAAACATACATCTTATAAATCTTGCTTTTTCCACCATTACTAGGCTTTTGTCATGAGAATTACTATTGTTATACACATGCAAACATAGTAAAAGTTACACCATTTTGTCATTGTACATTTTCACCGGCTATCAAATAAGCTACAATATCCTACAATAGCCAAATCATCTGATCTGCAAGGATAGCTCAAATGAATGAACTGTATAGTATAAGAATGACATTCTATGATGCCTCAAAACTCTTGACGTCATGAAAAAAAAACGATATCCTATTTTCACTATAGACAGGTATATCTTCCCTTGAGTATAGAGTGCGTAATTAAAAAACTGTGATCTTTTGCATGAAGAAACAAAGCAGTTTTTCAAATGCTGTAATGTCATACTAGTATGATTGTTTTGGGGGGTTGTCTTATCAGCAGCACAGGCCTCCACTTATATTTCACCCACAGAATTTTAGGGGTCCACTGATATGCCGGACCAACTTATATGCCAGTTCAGTGTGTATGTGCTTTAACCAAAATGCAAAACTATTTCAACAATTTAATACAGTATGCTTGAAGAGAGACACACCCTTATTCTGTACATATACATGTACTGTTTTTACAATTATTAAAAAGTAATGAATTTTACTGTAAATGTAACATCAAAAACACAATGACCAGAATAAACAAAAGATATAAAACACTCTCACAGTAGACGACTGCACAACGCTCGGCTACCCTTTCCATTTTCTGCCTCGTCCATCTTTTATAGTAAGCTCACTCATTTGTTTCTATCAAGAAATTGTTGATGGATATAGTCAATAGAGGTGTGTTGTAATATATGTGCATTCACAAGCATAGTAGATACTGTAAACAGGAATTACTTTACAGAAAGTTTCAAATAAAACTGAATAATGACTGCTTTGTAGAACAACGTCATAGAGATATTATTTATATGTCCCTAGTTCTCACAAGTAATGACAGTTAATTTAACATCACTACACAAGCAATTCCTATCATAAAAAGGACTACTTCCCATTAAAATATCGTAATAAGAGCTTTTACGCTAGATTCTCCATTTCCAAGTTGAACATTAAATGAGTTCTCTCCAGTCTTCAGTGTTGCATGATGCTTTATGCCTTTATTCCCATCTCATTCTTTACCTATAGCCTCTTTACGAGGCATTATGGGCCTTCCTATGGGCTTCGTCCAGATACTTTCATATCTACTGCGGTACTTGTCTACCTAAAGGTTCCCCTACCCTTGGCCATCACATCTAAAAGATCTGTTTTCAAGACCTATTTATTTTACTCATAAATGTAAAAGAAATAAGTACGGTAAGATTGGTATCTGAAAGCCCATAACATTTAACATCTACTGTAATGAAACATTCTATGGTTATGGAAAAATTCCATTACATACTAGTTCTCTAATATCAAAAATTTTTTGAAGTGTCAACATTCACTACTACCATGCTGAAGCAAGACCATACTTTATATCTAGGATTTGTGTAATTTGTAGGAATTCTCAATTTTTATATTTTAAAAAAATTACAATGTACAAGGTTTAATGACACAAATCACAAGCTACTCTGCGTATTTCTAAAGATAAAAGCTTTTAGTCTACAAAGGTTGCTGCTGATCATACAAACAGAAATGTACAGTAGTTATACAGTTTACAAACAGGTTACAGTATCTGCCAATAAAATAAAATCACAACTAGATATTCCAGGTATGGTCCATTTTCCCCCATTGTCAAAACTGGGAAGAGGTCTGTGGAGTTTAAGGAAAGGGGGGGGGATACAAAGGTACTAAAATTTACCTTCAGCTGATGTTTACAATGATATATGTGAAATTATCTACCCGTGCTCAGTTTTCCCCTACTCTAGTGCTGTGCCAAGTGCTAATTAAACTGTAAGTGCTAATTATGGTGAACACTGCACGCTGTGTGCTATAAATATAAAATCCATCTATGAGCAATTCAAAGCATGTGTGTGTATAACAATTAGCATGGTAATAGACATACAGTATTGAACAAAATGTATCTGGTGTGAAAACACAAATATACAAGTGCTGCAACGATAGAAAGCACATAATTAATGGAATGGGAAATCATAACAGAAATAATTACCAATAACCCTGAAATCTTATATGTAAACTGTCTTCTTTGAAATATCAGAAAAATAGCAGTACATTAGTTTTTACCAAATGAAGCAGCATTAGTCTCATGAATCAAATGTAAAGTAATGGAACTGGTTGCAAAAAAAATGCATTTCAGAAAACTACATGGAAGTAGCACACTTAAAACTCTCATGGCGTTTGTTTCACAAAGGTAAATTAATCCTTTTCAAATGCTGACAGTGAAGATTTTAATATTAATTAACTATCACAGCACTCCCAAATAGTTGTAAAAAGTTGATAAAATATGAGTAACAATTACGCTACCAATCTTAAGTCTTAAAGCTAACAGAAAATATCCCTGGGTAAGGACAGTTAAAATTACAATGCAGCCATATACACATTCGGTTACATGAGTCAGACAGGTTTATAGTGTTACCTAATACAGTATTTCACTTCTGTTTAACCCTGAATTACATAGTGTGCCTTCGTACAACGAATTCATTATTATCATACACTACAGGTTATCTGTAACAGAGAGAGAGAGAGAGAGAGAGAGAGAGAGAGAGAGAGAGAGAGAGAGAGAGACTTACCCTTAAATAAGTGTATGGGTTGATTCGTAATAGTGGAGAGAGAGTGAGGTGAACGATGCCACAGGCCAAATATACAACTGAGTACTGGTCTGGTAGGCATTCATAAATCTGTTCTGGTAATGTAATGGAGGAGCCACCGACTTGAAGAAGGCTAATTCCACTCTACTTTTTGACATTTTTGTGCGTCTGAGAGGAAAACTTTGTACAGTATTTGCCGTTTTTGAGTGTGTGAGAGGAAAACTTTGCACAGTATATCCCCCATCACCTCGTTTTCGTCGGCTTGACTTTTGGTTTCAACAGAATTGACAAGACTTTGTCCTACCTGCCGTAGTTCAGCTGTTATTACAAGGGATCGGTTTGAGATTGTCAGTGTTGGCCTTGAATTTTCAGTTCCCTTTTTTCACTGTCAAAATAAGGCTCACTAGTCTCTGGAATTATTTAGGCTGTCCTGTTAGGTAGATTCGCATACCTCGTATAGAATTTGAGTAACATTTCGTACATCTCGAATGTAATTATTCAAAGGATTTCAGTGTCTGATTTGTTTCTAATAAAGTATCAAGCAA
Source organism: Macrobrachium rosenbergii (assembly GCF_040412425.1). Lineage (NCBI taxonomy): Eukaryota > Metazoa > Arthropoda > Malacostraca > Decapoda > Palaemonidae > Macrobrachium > Macrobrachium rosenbergii. The sequence goes on from NC_089771.1 coordinate 33,289,777, forward strand.
ATGTGCTATGAGACTCATAATGAACATAGTTGTTGCATTTACCATGTAAGTGTACCGTACTACTACAATAATTAATCAATTTAAATTAAAACATTCTATCCACAGTCCACTGGATGTTTATTAATGGACTACATGCCCTAAAACTTAAATACATGGCTAATTCAAAGTCTTCATGTGTGATTCTTCTGCTGTGTTTTGTAAATGGCTTCATGGTAATTTTCTGTCGTTTACCAACTTACCTAAGTTTCCACTAGCAATGACAGATGCTATAATGATCTTACCAAAATTGAAACAAATAGTTCAGATTCTCTTGTTTGCCCAAAGTTATTAATATCGTCCCAGTTCTCATTCAAAATAATAAACATCGTAATCGGTGCACTATTGTTCTCTGCTGTACGTTACAATGACAATTCAACCATGATTTTTCTTTCATGAGTCAGATTTTGAAACTTCTTGAACATCAGGAAAAAAGTGTTCAAGAAGAGCACGCTTACTGTCAATAAAGGATAAATCAAAACTGCTTTAAAATAATCAGAAAATCTCAAGGTCCTGAAACTTAACGTCACCCATATGTAAAAACACTCATCGCGTAATTAGAGAACAAGGAAAATATTAACAACTTTCTCCTTATTTAAGCTAAATAGCCAAGCTAGACTCATAACACTGTACTATGAAGATTAGACTTGGGAATATCTTACTGACCGTGTCATCAAAGTGAGTCTTTTTAGCTGGGTTGCCATTTGCCGCCCCATTGGCAGCCGACTGGGGGGCCGTCACGCGGCTGATGTGCTTCACGACGATGTTCACTTTGATGTTCCTGTTTTTTGATCTGCAGATCTTCAAGGCTAAGGGAGAAAAGTCGGCTATTACATCGCATCACCGGCAATGTCTATCACATGCAAATGCACAGTGCAAGCTATGCTGCAATGTCTTTTCAAATGTGCAACCAACATTAGATATCATCTCCAGTAGCTTCATTGCACTTTAAGAAACTCTTGCAGATCTTCAATCATTATGATAAACTCACTGGAACTTTTACTTATTCCTCTTGGAATACACTTGTATATATATAAGGTAAATGGCTTTATTTTAAGGAAAATTTGAATCCACAAACAAAAAACAATGCAATTATAAAAAATTGCTTCATTTAATGTATTCTTAGAAAGCTCTGCAAGTAAAATATGGGAAAACTTTGACATCCCTTAATGACAAAGTGGTGTATATATATTGGGTAATATCATTATTAATTTGCCCAGTAAATTTAATGAATAATATCCAATTCAAAGAGGTCAGAATCTGTATAAAGCAGAACTGAATTTAGGAATAAAACTTGTACAAAAACTTTGAAATTCTTGAAAAAATAATACACACACTCCCCTCTTTAAAGAGGAATAAGATCAGTATATAAAAATATATATATACAGTAGAGCAAAAGTACTAAAGCAGTGAGTATTAAGAAACTTTAAGCACCTTAGGTGTCATGTGACTTTCAACCACTTTTTCGTGAGCTATGGTAGCTCAGAGATTTGAGCACTGGCCATTTTCAGACAAAGGATACACTTTAATCCCATCTGAAACAAATACTGTACAAACAATTTAATCTGGACTAATGATTTGCAGGTCGGCTTAGTTGGTGAGACCATTGCGTACTAAAAAAAATTCACCACTTATTTTACCCCACTTGTAACAAAACAGAGTACTGATTACATCATCACCACCTCCAATGCCGTGTGGCATACAGGGCATCAAATATTCTGCACACGTATCTTTCCTGTTCTTTCAGTTCCCAAAATCTCCCCTAATTTCCAGTCTCCAATTTCATAGTAATCCGATGGTGATTAATAACAACATAATTTAGGAGTCGATGACAAGGTCTACAGGTGCTTCATAAACTTTTGTAACAATCTCATAGTCTTTAGTTCATATTCTCTGCTGACTGAACTGAATGCTGTACACACAACTGGACATTAGATGTACAAGAAAAATTCAGGGAAAGCACATCTAATGCTTGTCATGACCAAACAAGCCCCTAATAAATACAGAAGTTTGACGTTACTACAAAAAGAACTAGTCATTCATTTCTCCATAAACTACACAAGATCATTTTAAAAGTCAATATGAAAGTTCCACTTCGGCTCAGGGTGCCTGGCAAGTAACCTTGGTTAAAAACCAATTGGCAACACCAGTAAACTGCACACTATAAGAAACCAGCTATCCTTTTAGTGTTCTTAACAAATAAACTCTCTTTGAAGCCATGTGCATCACACAGGGTTGAAGGCGGTGATGATATGCGCATATGAAAGTTCACATGGTACATGCATCATATCAACAAGGGGTCCAGGTTGAAACATTCTTCATTACCCTTACATGAACAGTGAACAAGTGTCACTTGGGTTAGTCTCGGTCCAGAGAGCAGAACGATTCTTCATGATAATTAGCATGCAAATAAGGCCCCACTATCATACGGCACAATGCTCTCTTTTCTTAAATCTCTACTGCAATTCAACTTCATTTCAACTGATACTTTTCTAAAAACATGCTAATAACATTTCTAAGTCATCCTTTACCCCAGGGTCACCTTAGGATCGTCTTACCATCATCAGCAATTTCCTTCAGGATTAACTTGGATCCTCTCCAAACGGCATCAGTTGTTATGAGGGCAGATGCCTCAGCATCCAACATCCGGTCAGCCAGACTTCCAGCCGAGTACCCACCAAACTGCAATGACAGATATAAAAAGCAATTAAATTCACTTGACTAAACTTTCACAAATATTTAGAAAACTTATATACATGAGGACGACATTCATAACTCTCTAAAAGGCTTTATTATATTACTTCCTTTTGGGGTCGACCCATACTTTCCTATTACCTATCTCTCCCCCACCACCTTTTACTTATAAGCTTGGCAAGGGAATAATCTTTTTGTTACGTTGGTTCATTGCCTGAAAAATTCATCAGCTGAAAGAGACATGGCTCAGTTACTGTTTTCGGTTTTATTTTAGAATCATTTGCATCCAGTATAAAACCGTGAGCAATCATTCCACATGAACGAGATAAGCTTCTGTTCATGTCTAACTCAAAATTCGTATGTGTACATCAGTAATA
>NC_089771.1:33297883-33305383 GCF_040412425.1 Macrobrachium rosenbergii
AGTACTAGCCAGTTGAGAGAGAGAGAGAGAGAGAGAGAGAGAGAGAGAGAGAGAGAGAGAGAGAGGATCAATCAAAACTACACTGGCAGTTCCAAATGTAACACAACGCAGCTTCAAATCGATTATTACACAAATGAAAAAGGAACGCAGAAACAATTAACACGCAGAGAGAGAGAGAGAGAGAGAGAGAGAGAGAGAGAGTCAATACTGACGTTCAAAGTCAATACACACGACAGACCATCACATACCGAGATTTAATCAATAGACCAAGAAATTCAAAACGGGAAAATACCAAGTATAAGAATCCCCAAAAGAAAACATAAGTCTTAAAGAGCAAATTTAAGGGTCCTTAAAATTCCCTAAAACTGACAGACGCAATGAGATTCCCTTAGCCTAAAATATACCCAACGTATAGCATACCATCTACGTTCAAGAGCACGAGGGATGATAAACGAGGAGTAACGAAACAACCAATAAAACCTGCCACACAAAACAAAGAAAACTTCAAGGAAGGATAGACCTAGTTATTCACCGAGAGCGAGAGTGAAAGACACGAGAGGGCTGGCTCCATAAGGAGAGAAAGAGAGCAAGGCGAGAGGAGGAGAGAGAGAGAGAGAGAGAGAGAGAGAGAGAGAGAGAGAGAGAGAGAGAGAGAGAGAGAGAGAGAGGAGGGGCGTGGATCTATACTGAGCCACACCTGGACCACGCCCCTACGGACCCCTCCACCCGAAGACCTCCCACGCCTACACAAGCAGACACACACACCTACACACGAACCGCCCACTTCAGCACATACTCTTATTCACCCCCACCCCACCTACCACCACCACCCATCCTACGCCCACCCACCTCCCCCAGGGGCAAGGAAGATCTCCGCACCGGTGTATCGAACGTTTTCCTTTTCATCCTCCCCTTTACCCTTGGGTTCGTCACCAAGGTTAAGTAATCCTTCTCACAAAAGGAGGATTTTCTTTTTTTTTAAACAAGTACTTTCCCCCAGTTCATTCTGGAGGGTTTTTTTCCGAGAATTTTCTTCGCTTTCTCTTCGTTGTTTTCTAAGGAGTGAGTCTATCGGCCTACTGTTGGATGCTTTCTAAGAAGAAAGCCCCTCGGTCTAATACTGGATGCTCAATCCTAGATATGCTTTCGATTTGGATGCTATTCACCAATGGTACTTTCACTGCCGATAAGGGGCTTTCTACTTCGGGAAATGCTTTCGTTTTCTTTGGGAGGAAGCTTTCGCTAGAAAGCACCTCACGGAAGTAGTACTCCTCACTAACGAAAGGCTACTATCTCTAAGAGATAACTGAGCTTCTCCTACTGAGTGCTTTTACAGAGAGTTCCTTGCAATTAGCTTCAGTCTGCTTGCATGCAAGAAACTGCTTTCGATTTCCATCATTGCTTTCTTTAGGGGAATGACTTTCCTTTAACCTAGTTTGATGTATGAATTAATATCATACAACTCTTGTTTTTATCTTGTATCTGTGAAGGTTTAAGCAGTTTGCCCTCAAGACTGGGCACATTCGAAATATAAAATATATCATAAGGGAATGTGTCTAACCGCGTTGCATTCACAGGGTACTGGGTATTTAAAATGATGCCTTAAAGCAAACAATGTGTGTATATATATTTTCAGCACGACTGTATACCCATCCCTATATTTACAAGTAAAGAAAAAAATAAAATAAACATAACTATACCCTTATATCTCAGTCGTAATCTATAAGTATCAATACATTCACTAACTGAAATATTACAGTTAAGTGAATAAATTCCCAGAGCGCCATAAACAAGTCACATGACTCTACAAAACTAGACTGCAATAACACAAGCAACAGAAACGAACAGTTCGTATTTCTCGTGTGTGTGTGTGTGTGTGTGTGTGTGTGTGTGTGTGTGACAAAGAGCGAGAGAGTACGACGCACACAGCACACTAATTCCATTATTGATGAACTGTAAATACCTAACCGGTAGTAAACCAGTAAAAACTGGATATAAGAGAGGAAAGCTATAAAAACAAGGCTTAAAGAAGTAAAAAAAAAAAAAATAGGCCGAAGTTTCTATCTTTTGGTGGTCTCGGTATAATGCCGTATGAGCCGCGGCCCATGAAACTTTAACCACGGGCCGGTTGTGGCCTGGCCTACATCGTTGCCAGAAGCACGATTATGGCTAACTTTAACATTAAATAAAATCAAAACTACTGTGGTTACAGGGCTGCAATTTGGTATGATTGATGATTGGAGGGTGGATGACCAACATGCCAATTTGCAGCCCTCTAGCCTTAGTAGTTTTTAAGATCTGAGGGCGGACAGAAAAACTGCAGACAGAAAAGTGAGGACGGACAGACAAGGCCGGCACAATAGTTTCCTTTTACAGAAAACTAAAAACAAAGCCAAAAAAACTGGACCTTTTCTATTATCGCCCACAACAAACCTTCGAGATACAAGTGTCTAAACCTTCAGCTAAACAAAACAAAAAAACGTAGTCACAATAGTAACCATAACCACATAGGCCTAATTCTACCAAGACAAAGGATACGGGAAAGATTTCTACGTATTGTAAACCCACAGAAATACGGGAACTACACGCCATTAATCCGGCTACACACTACGCCTAAGAACGAGACAATTATGATGATTCTGCGCTCATTAATATGAAGAGCTTGATTTTAATACTCCTTTCTAACTTTCTCTGGTGTTAGGGCGAATGTTTTCATGAGCTTTAACTCGTGTTCTTCTTCCTGCTGAGAATTCAAAATGTCATTACTATTATGTTCATGTTTTTTAATGCATAATCACGTACTGATAATTGTTCAATATCAATTTATAAGTCGAGAAATTATCTCGTGCGAAGCTGTACTTTGTATACTTTTCTTCTCACCATATGAATGACAATAAATGCATAAGCGTGACATGTTAGCAAGTACAGGTATAGCAAGAATAAGGATATCTTTCATTGTTAAAATTAATAATAACATTAAGAAGAGGCTTGTTCAAGAACAAGAATACAGCTTATGTCAACGAGAGAGAGAGAGAGAGAGAGAGAGAGAGAGAGAGAGAGAGAGAGAGAACGCCGGCTTTCCTCGTACCTGAGTAGTAACCGTCAGTTTCGATGACGTCATCACAGGGTCTCGGTGACGTCACTGGACAAGCATCAAAGAGACTCAAAGAGACAATGCACGAAAGCGGAGGAATGCTATAACATAAGAGGGCAATTTTTTTTTATTCAGAAACAAACGCACTGTAGAATCTTCATATCTGACCTTTCAAAATACCGGTAATTAGAATATATGCCTTAATCTTTGTTTATTTTCCGAGATGGGCGACGAAACGCGTAGTTCAATGCTGAAAAAAGTTGGTTTTTAAATTTAAAGGTCTAATGAGTGGTTGGTTCCAACAATGAGGGAACGAAAGTCTTATAATTCGCACCGCGAAGTTGCAATTAAATTTTCGCAAATGACATTTACGAAAAAGGATGTTTCCTGACCTTTTGGAATTGCGAGATAAAACTGAAATCACGAGTAGGTATTCCGCCTTTAGCGATAGGTTTGAAAATATGGCGTATATTGATATTTTCAGAGGAAATACTGACATACCGTTTTGTATGAAAGAAAATAATATAGCTGAATATCTCCAATATTTTTTTTATGTTTTTAAAATGTACACAAATCAGTCCAAGCAACTGGAGCATTTGATCGCAAGCAGACAAATGACACACTATACTAGGCCTAGCAAAGCCGGTAACTTCATATGTTAGCCAGCCCATTCCTCGGCAAGTATTACAAGGCTCCAATCGCTTCTCCTTTATCAGTCTTTATTCCGCTGTGATAAAGGTATGATATCGAACTTGGTCCACAATAGCAACAAGACTCGGTACGCAAAAGGAACCGTATACTAAGAACCGCCGAATCATCGAAGCCACCAACGAACAAAGAAATGAAACCTACGGACACCGAGATTACTACAAATCTTATCAATCAATCAATCAATGGGACATCCTCGCTGTTGACGAGTGGCTGAAATACCTCACCTAGAGGAATGATAATTCGTTTACAAATAGCCGTTGTTTCTAAGCGCTATTTCGGCCCGGGTGGCATTTTCCCCGAGACGTAACCGAGTGCCGGGACCTTTCCCCTGAAAAAAGGCGGGACGCCTTATCTTAAAAACTAACCATAGAATGTTCTTGAAAATGATCTCATTATGTTTCCTACACTTACATTGCTCTACGGCCAATATAGAATCCTGTCAATTTTAATTTCAGCGACCCCGATTCAGGACGCAATAGCAACTTCATCTGACAATCTGCGACCCATTCTAAAAACAGGTCTGACTTCATTGTTTTCAATAGTTATAACAAATAATGAATCATTTCCGGATCTACATACCAGGGAGGGCCGTTGACTAGATGATAATCCCCTACCACCACCAGCAATGAATGCTCTCTCTCTCTCTCTCTCTCTCTCTCTCTCTCTCTCTCTCTCTCTCTCTCTCTCTCTCTCTCTCTCTCTAAATATTCTTTGTGGAAGTGACGTTTGGATGTTGTATGACAAATAAAAAAAACACTTTAATCTGCTGATATTAGCTGTCTGCAAAGTACGTCTCCGATGAGAGGAACTGCTAAGATAAATAATGTGGCTACATACATAACTGGTAGAATAATTAACCCGGGTAAAAGTTAGATCAGAATCTATGAAACGGTCCAGTCATGTGGTAAGAATGGAGAACGATATCTTGGCGAGTTGCTGATTCTCGAAGTGTTGGAAGAGGAAGAAGAAGACGACACGAAAAGCACTTAGCACTGGGGATTAGAGAGGTACTGGAGAGGAGGGGGGGACTACATACCAAGCACCCCGCAAGCATTTGTGCAAGATAAGGGCGACTTCCTCAACGCGCGTGGGGTCGGGGAGGGGGAGGGGGGTTAGAACCCCTGCTGATGAGCCGCGTCAGTATGTAAAGCAGCTAATGTAGCGGATTTTTACTACACACTGGTTTCATCCCTGACCCATCAACTAAAAGTATGAATGTGGTATTGACTGTTCTGTTGGTTTTTCTATGGATTGACAAACTGTTACAGGAAGGGAGCTTAATGTTGAAGGAAAACATACGCTACAATGTTTGGCTTTGATGTTGCTTTGGAATTTACGGTCTCGTGAGCTAAGTTATTCGTGGTCAGTCGCCGAGAAGACTTAGAATAACAGGCGCAATAACAAGGTGACTCCGAAGTGAGTGTGGTGAAATAATAATAATAATAATAATAATAATAATAATAATAATAATAATAATAATAAGAAGAAGAAGAAGAAGAAGAAGAAGAAGAAGAAGAAGAAGAAGAAGAAGAAGAAGAAGAAGAAGAAGAAGAAGAAGAAGAAATTCACTATCTCGTGAGAAACAGTTTGCGTAATAGAAATCCACAATTTTACAGTGAACTGCATTACTAAGTAGAAGACAAAAACAAAGGCATTCGAACACCTGAACGGTGTTCCTAATCAGTGTTTTAACGTAAACACTGACGAGGAACACCATTCAGGTGTCCGAAAGCCTTTGCTTTTGTTTCTCCATACAGATTGCTATATAACTGTGGACTTCTATCGCACACTGTTTTTCACGGGACTGTGAATTTCTTAGCAATAACAACAGTAATACCAAATCTGAATTCTGTGCTTTGCGTAACACTGAAGACAAGCCCAATATAAAAAATGCCCTTGTAAAATAATGAAAGGACAGGCTCAGTTAAAAAAACAGGCCCAGTCTGTTAAAAAACAGCCCAGGTCCACTTTAAAAACTCCTGAACCACGACCTTGATGCCAGCAAAAACGGAGACACGAAAACTCCAAAGTCATTGTGATTTCACAAAAGCGCCTGCCAAGGCACAGGCCCTCCGTGACACTAATGATGAACAGATCCAGGCGATTATTGGCTGCGTGTCGAAACGAAACGGCTCCATGACTAAGGAATAGGATAGAATGTAGAGTTTAGGCCAAAGGACAGGCGCTGGGACCTATGAGATCATTCAGCGCTGAAAAGGAAATTTCGAGTAGGTAGGTTTGAAAGGTCTAACAGGAGGTAAACTTAGCGGTTGGATTATGAAATAATTGTTAGGAGAGGGTGGATAGCAAGATGGAAGAAAGGTAATATGAATGGAGGTACAGTAAAGGGAATGAAAGGAGTTGCAGCTAGGGGCCGAAGGGACGCTGCAAAGAACTTTTAGTAATGCCTACAGTGCACCCCGTGACCGCAATAAACTCCCTTACGGGGTCTCAGTAACAAATTTTGTTGCTGATCTTATATTCACGATGTAATCACCTTGGGAATTTCTCTTGTACAGAAATCAAGAAAATACCAAGTGAGCTGACCTCTGATACATCAATCCCAAATATTACTTTCCTTTGAAACAGCCAAAACACGAGCGTGGCGGTGAAATAATGTTGCGAACGAAGAAAAACTACAGCACACAGAATCATTGGTATTCCAGATACATCCTCGCGTTCTTTACCTCGCTGACTCTGTACAAGGGTCTCTCTCTCTCTCTCCTTCTATACCCACATTACCTTGTACTCTTTGGCCCGATCTCTCTCTAGCCACCAGACACGACGTTGCACGGAGATCTCAGCCCAGTAAATATGTGCCGGGCAGTCTACCCAAATCTCTCAGCTCCAGAGGTCCTTCAGTCCTCAAGCCGTTTGACTGTGGAACAGCCTCACTTCAGAGGGTTTCGTGCGCTTTGAGCTTCAGAAGTTCAAGCGAAGAGGCGTTCCATTGCTACCCTAATGCTGTTCTCGTTATTTTCATTTTTACTTATGTTTGTTTATTTGTTGGTTTGTCTATTTTTCTAATATTTCCCACATTTACCTTCTGTTACTTCTTACGAACGAACACCACAATATTCCCTGGAAACTTATCGGATTTCAAGTCAGTGGCCCCCCTTTGGTGGGCTCGTTCAAAATGTTACGTCAGAAGTCTCCGATTTTAAGGAAATCTCACGCGATTACCCATTTCTCTCCTAATCATAAAACGACGGTTATTATCGACTTTCGTTATCTTGACATCGCGTTAGGCCTATCAGGCTTTTATGAAGGTTTATCTCCGCACTCCTAGAGAGAGAGAGAGAGAGAGAGAGAGAGAGAGAGAGAGAGTAGACTTAGAGAAAAGAGAGAGAGAGAGAGAGAGAGAGAAAGAGAGAGAGAGAGAGTGGGAAGCAACTTCGGATTATACCAATATTTAAAAATCAACTCCAGCTGAAAAAAAAAAAAAAAAAAAAGTTCCAGCGAGACTTTTAGGATGAGGCTGCAAGACCCACGGCCTCCTTTCTACACACTGGCGGCGACCCATCCATCCATCCATCAGCTGACTTACAAACTGTGGAGTACTTAATTCAACAAAAAGACAGCGGATTTTTTTCAGAAAGTGGGCAGAGTTACCCAAGACTCCTATGTGACTTGCAGATGAAGAAGCGAGACTGGTACTCCAAGAATTTCTTGACAGTGACAGAACTCATAAATAT
>NC_089771.1:33310383-33317883 GCF_040412425.1 Macrobrachium rosenbergii
TCTCTCTCTCTCTCTCTCTCTCTCTCTCTCATCATTTAGCGAGGAAGTAAATTTTTTAAAGGAGTTTATCCTTCTTCCTTATCATTATCCAGCAATGATGAAACATATCTCCTCCTCCTCCTCCTCCTCCTCCTCCTCCCCCTTCTCCTCCTCCTCCTTCTTCCTCCTCTTCCTCTTCCTCTTCCTCCAATGGTCTCGCAAAGGCGTTTCCGCTCTTCATCCAACACCTTCCTCGGAATCTCATTTCCGGACTAATTAACGAGAGAGAGAGAGAGAGAGAGAGAGAGAGAGAGAGAGAGAGTTTAGGCCAAAGGCCCATAAGCGCTGGAACCTATGATCAGGTCATTCAAAGCTGACAAAGAAATTGACAGTCAGAAGGTTTGAGAGAGAGAGAGAGAGAGAGAGAGAGAGAGAGAGAGAGAGAGAGAGAGAGGCCACGGATTGTGAGAACTTTATGTTCTTTAAAAGAGTCTCACCAGGAGATGTAATGCCGGCATCAATCCCGTGTTCATCTGATGAAGGGGAATTTAGGCCTAGGCCGACTCTAAAATTAGCCTCGTTTTCTTCCGATTCTCCTCTCCCCTTGGCCCTTCACGGCTCCCTCGTTGTGTGTGTGTGTGTGTGTGTGTGTGTGTTGCTCTGAGCGCCTGTAAATCGTGGTTTAAACGAGCACCTTATATAATTCTTTATCGAGCTGTCCTCTCTTCAGTAAGCATTCTCTTTTGGTGCATAGGCCTAAATACTGTTTTCCTATTTTGATGCATAGGTTCATGTATTGTTTTCCTATTTTGATGCATAGGCCTATGTATGGTTTCCTATATTGATGCATTTTTTTCCTATTTTTTGCCTTATTGCATAGGCCTATGTATTGTTTTCCTATTTTGATGCATAGGCCTATGTATTGTTTTCCTATTTTGATGCATAGGCCTCTGTATTGTTTTCCTATTTTGATGCATAGGCCTATGCATTGTTTTCCTATTTTGATGCATAGGCCTCTGTATTGTTTTCCTATTTTGATGCACAGGCCTCTGTATTGTTTTCCTATTTGGATGCATAGGCCTATGTATTGTTTTCCTATTTTGATGCACAGGCCTATGTACTCTCTGATCTATGGCCTTTTCTGCTTGATCCAACTAGATATCAGGCTTTGTTGAATATTAAGGGCTGAAAATTGGTGTGTTGATCATCCACCATCCAGTCAACAAACATACTAAATTCCACCCCTCTAGCACTCAGTAATTTTTATTTTATTTAAGGTTAAAGCTTGCCATAATCATGCGTCTGGCACCGCACCAACACAGGCCACCACGTCCGGCTGAGAGTTTCATACAGCATCATACGCAGCACAGAAACCTCGATTGCGCCGAACAAATCCACCTTTACAGATCAGAAACTATGGCCAAGGTCAAGGTTGTGTACAAAATCTATGGGATTGGGAGCCACAATTTCACTTTAGGGGTAGAGTACTCACAGACGCTATCAGACATACAGACAGACAATCTCCTTCTATGTACTACGCATGATAATCTAACTTTGTTCCAAGTTTGACTGGAGTCCCTTTAACCATGTGAGGTGTTGCAATGGATATGTAATAACTAAGACACACACAATCATCAGTGCACATCTACGCGGCAGACAAATAATCTAGGGTCCAAAATTTATTATTATTAATAATAATAATAATAATAATTACTGAAAATCCGGCGTCCTTGACACCCCACCCACGATCAAAATTCCGACTTGGAACCGCAAAATGAAAGTCCACAGATTCCCTACATTCACCGCCAATCTATATACGACAGCGAGGCAAGAAAGGAAGAATGAGAGAGGAAGAGGGAGATGAGGACATGAGACAAGCCACAACAAACGAGAGAAGCAGGGAAGAACGAGGAAAAAAGATGATGTAACACTCATGATAAATATAAGTGACGCAAGAGGATGACGATAAAATTTAAAATACAAAGATACGTAAAAGAAAGCATTAACACAGACAAGATTCCGATAACCACGGTACCAAAGACGAAGGAGTGGTTGATAGGGAGAGGAATAAGAAGGAAAAAGGGTTAAAAGTACGGGAGGTGGAGAAGTTAAAAGACATTCCAACTAGATTCAAACCAGTCCCTACACTTTTGGCATCTAAACAGCTCTTCCCCGAAGCGGAGAATCTATGCGATTATTAAACTGAACTTTCTTTGTAAGGGCGTTGGAGATAAAGCGATACACTAACGGAGTAAAATAACTCTTTAAAATATTTATAGATATATAACTGGAGACATTTAAGAATATTCTTTAACGGAATAAATGACATACAGTTCTCCTACAGGATCTGAACAACAAATGAATTTGAAAGCCACAAAAGATGCTATATACACAGAGAGAGAGAGAGAGAGAGAAATGTTAATTTCAATGACAGAAAAAGTGAGAGTATAGGTAATTCAAATGAGAGAGAGAGAGAGAGAGAGAGAGAGAGAGAGAGAGAGAGAGAGAGAAGAGAATATGTTAATTTAAATATGACAGAAGAAGTGAGAGAGTATTTGTAATTAAAATGAGAGAGAGAGAGAGAGAGAGAGAGAGAGAGAGAGAGAGAGAGAACTGCAGCCCATTTCCACTGCACTCCATAGAAACCAAACCAAAAATATTTTCTCAACCACGCACATAATAACGAACTTTTTTCAAGACGATAGGAGGGCAGTCCAATTGAACTCTGACCTTTTGACCTCAAAATCAATAGGAGTCCACCTGGACAACGAGAGAGGGCTTTTAGAACAGGGGAAATTCGACCTTCACGCGGAATTGTAAATAATACAACCGACACAAGGGATGGGAACAAAGGTGTATAAAGCCTTGGAGATTAGGTAGTGGGTAGTTAGACAAAAGTTCCAACAGAAATTTGTGAAATGAGTGAATATTCAATTAGGAATATGGACGTATAATAACAGCTTCAATAATATTGATGATACTAACTAGTATCTACTAACTACTCATATAGCGCATACCTCCACCAAATGTCAGAACAGAATGTAGAATTGAGGTCAAAGCACTGGGACATATGAGGTCATTCAGCGCTGAAACGGAAATTGACAGTAAAAAGGTTTGAAAGGCGTAACAGGATTAAAACCTCAAAGCAGTTGCACAATGAAACAATTGTTAGAGAGGGTGGAAAGTAAGATGGAAGAATGAGAATATGAAAGAAGAATAAGAATAATAATACATAATAATAATAATAATAATAATAAAAAGCTCATCACATCACATACCACAATGAATACTAATAATAATAATAATAATAAAAAGCTCATCACACCACTTACCACAATGGAATGTACAGCCCCGATCCGGACCACGGCCAACATGGCCACGACCAGTTCCTTGATCATCGGCATATAGATGGCCACTCTGTCGCCCTTCGAGACGCCTTTCGACTTCAGGACGTTGGCCATGCGGCACACGTCCTTCATGAGGTCACTGTAGGTCACAATTTCGGCGTCGGCGGGGTCGTTCCTTCCTGGGGGGGAGAGAGAAAGGAAAGGATGTTAGGAATTGAATGTAGAATTCAGGCCAAAAGTCAAGCACTGGGGCGGACGAGGTCATTCAGCGCGGAGACGGAGGTTGGCAGTGAAAGTTTGAAAGGTGTTAACAGGAGGAAAACCTCAAAGCAGTTGCACTGTGAATTAACTGTTTGTGAGGGTGGATAGCAAGATGGAATATGAATGGAGGTACAGTAAAAGGAATATATGATTAAATCAGCAGTTTTCATGGAAGCTAACCCGGATATAGAGTCCATTAGACAAAAAAAAAAAAAGACTACTATCAACAGAAGCACCTTCATAAAAATCGAGATCGTTCATCAATTCTTCCCTCTAATTAGGAATAGAATATAGAAGACAAAATTTTTCATTTAAAAATTAAAATAAAAATAACTTCAAACTGCAACATTCCCATCAATTTCATAATAAAATAATTTATCACAATCGTCCACTATCTTTATCAATAAATGGCACGCACCTGGGATATACAAATATCTAGCGATACTGAGCGCGTTTTGATGAAAGTCTAAGACAATTTGTTTTTGCACCAACGATACTCTTAATACAATTTGTTTTTGCCTCAATGATATTCTTAATACAATTGTTTTTTTGCTTCAGTATTCTTAATACAATTTGAGTTTGTTTCAATGATATTCTTAATACAATTTGTTTTTTAGTTTCAATGATATTCTTAATACAATTTGTGTTTGCCTCAATGATATTCTTAATACAATTTGTGTTTGCCTCAATGATATTCTTGACACAATTTGTTTTTGCCTCAATATTCTTAATACAATTTGAGTTTGCCTCAATGATATTCTTAATACAATTTGTTTTTGCCTCAATGATATTCTTAATACAATTTGTATTTTTGCCTTAATGATATTGTTAATACAACTTGTATTTTCGCCTCAATGATATCCTTAATACAATTTGTTTTTTCCTCAGTGATATTCTTAATACAATTTGTGTTTGCCTCAATGATATTCTTAATACAATTTGTTTTTTTCCTCAGTGATAATTCTTAATATAATTTGTTTTCCCCTACATGATATTCTTAATACAATTTGTTTTTTCCTCAGAAATATTCTTAATACAATTTGTGTTTGCCTCAATGATATTCTTAATACAATTTGTTTTACTCCTCAGTGATATTCTTAATATAATTTGTTTTCCCTAAATGATATTCTTAATACAATTTGTTTTTTCCTCCGAGATATTCTTAATACAATTTGTGTTTTTGCCTAATGATAATCTTAATACAATTTGTTTTTGCCTCAAACTTTTTTTCTAGACTTCACACAACAAATACGAAAGTACAGATGACAAATGAATGCTAACGTAGCATCACTGACAAGACCTGACCTTGGAAAATTGTTCACTCTTATCTCTAGAATAAGTGTTTGCTTTCTCCTGTGAAATAAAAAAAAATAACTCTTGAAGAAGACACAGTGAGACGTTATCTCAAAGAGAACGGAAATATTTAAACTAAGAGCAAAATGGATTATACAAATTCACCATAAGTAGAGCTTGGCTCTGACGTAAGTCATTGAGCCAGTAGCCAATATAAGGACGCGTTTGTAATACTGACAAGTCCTTGAAGGAATAATCGCCTAAGACTTAAAATTCAAGCACAGAATACAGAATTTAGGCTAAAGACCAGGCGCTGGGGCCTATGAGGTCATCCAGCGCTGCCACGGAAATTGACGTTAAAAAGGTTTGAAAGGTGTAACAGGAGGAAAACCTCGCAGTTTCACTATCAAAATATTGTTTGGAGAAAGTGGAAAGTAAGATGGAAGAAAGAATATGAAAGGAGGTACAGTAAAAGGAACGAAAGGGGTTGCAGCTACGTCCATTCCCTAAGTAAGGGTCCTTTAAATACTCCAATCTTTATTCATAGCCTAAAGAATATTAAATAAAACTAGGGTATATTCCCAAAGCAATATATTTAATCTATAAATATTTACCGATTCAAACCATGTCTATAAGGAACTAAAAAATGAGCGGTTTCTTCGGCGAAATCGAGTTTTCTGTACAGCGTATAATGCTGTATGAAACTCTCAACAGCGGCCCGGTGGTGGCCTGTGCTTTTGGCACCTATAGCGCTGCCAGACGCACGATAATGACTAAATTTAACCTTAAATAAAATAAAAACTTCTGAGGATAGAGGGTTGCAATTTGGCATGTTTGATGACTGGAGGGTGGATGATCAACATACCAATTTGCAGCCCTCTAGACTCAGCAGTTTTTAAGATCTGAGGGTGGACAGAAAAAGTTCGGACGGACAGACAAAATAGCCATCTCTATAATAGTCTTTTTACAGACAACTAAAAAGCATCTCTTTAACAGCCATTTCAGAAGACACGTCTGTTCCCATAACAACGTTGCTTCAGTAACTTGAAAGACACATTCCTTTTATCATTCAAAATTCGTTCCTGTGCCCAAGGACACTTTCTCTGATAAGTCAATCACTCGGGTGTGTTGACATAACACTCATTTGATAACTCACACGATTTGTGCATTCATGTCTTTTTCTATATCTGAAGTTATGTTATTGTTTGCTATATTTCTATAGATGAATGTTCTTTTTGTAACTCAAAAACATTATCATCAAGTAAGTCTTCCCTTTGCTACCTAAATAATTGGTATGTTGACATAAGATCCATTTAATTCAAATGATCTGTGCAGTGACATCTTTCTATATACCTGAAGTTATGATATTATCCGTTATATTTCTATAGACAATTTCTATAGACTTTGTTCTTTTTTGGAACTCCAAACCACTGTTGTTATCCGGTACATTTCTATACCCAATTTCTATAGACCAAGTTTTTGTAACTCAAAACCACATCTCTTTGAAGGTCCTTTCTTTGCTACCCAAAATATTTGGTACCTAAATAATTGGTATGTTGGCATATGATTCAATTATATAATAACTCAAACGACCTGTGCAATCACATCTTGAGTTATATTATTATCCGTTACATTTCTACAGACCACGTTCTTTTTGTCATTCCAAAACATACCTCTTTGAAGGCCTTTCCTTTGCCACCTAAATATTTGTAGGAACACTCACACTGCCTGATAAACTGCTGAAGAACAACAAGTAGCGAGAACAACAACGACAAAAGATAAACTAAGGGTATTGATTGTCCGAAGTCAAGGACACTCACACTTCTACTTGGAAACATGAGTTCGGGTTTTTATTTTTAATTCTTTTATGTTGATTCCTTTTTCATATTTATATATATACTATAAATATATATGTAAATATGTATAAATATACATATACACAATGTACAGTATATATATATATGCATATTTTTCAAGTGTTGGTATACACCTTAGTTTTATTCATTATATAATCTAAAGAATAATCATACAAATTCTTTCTTTAACTGGCATCAGAAAACTTTACGAAATAATCATAAAGCAATGATATCAACACTATTTTTAATTAATAAAAAGATATGAAATAAATAAATACACCACCTACATCCTACTCATAAAGTGTTACAGTCAAATATGCTTAATGAAAACCTTTGCCAAGGCTTCAAATGACCCCCTTCCATCTTAAATGCCTTTCTTTAACTTGGCCAGAGTTTAATAATGCCTGCATGTCACGAAGAGCGCTGCACACAAACTTCGCAAAATATTACTATCTTCTGTACATGCACCACTGGATCACATTTCCCACACGTCATTTCCAATCTTATTGAAGAGAAGAGTTCACTGACCGATTTACACTGCCAATATAGCATTCAGGGCAAGTATCAGCAGAAGTCACAGCAGTTAGCAGTGTCTGGAACTGTTCTGAACCAACCTTACTGAAGATAGAGTTCACTGACCGATTTACACTGCAAATATAACATCCAGGGCAAGTATCAGCAGAAGTCACAGCAGTTAGCAGTGTCTGGAACTTTTCTGAAGGGCAAGTATCAGCAGAAGTCACAGCAGTTAGCAGTGTCTGGAA